>NW_006921718.1:3949870-3953592 GCF_000298275.1 Orycteropus afer afer | reverse complement strand
CAGGAGAGTATGGAGGGATGGTCACTGGGAAGAGGTAACTATGGGGAGGAAGTGGGAGGGGAGCTGTTGCATTGTGGTAAACTGTGGTCAATTACATGAGACAAAGTATATGTGAACTGCTGTATGGAAAGTGAATTTGCTCTGTAAATCTTCACCCAAATAAAAACAAATAAATAAAAAAAAAAAGAAACAAACAAACAAAAAAAAGAATAAATTTCTGTTTTTTAATGCCTTCCACTTGTGGTATTTCTGTTATAGCAGCACTAGAGAACTAAGACAACCCCATCAGGTTTTTGCTTGTTTGTTTGTTTTATTGTATTTTTTTAATGGAACATCACATGTTTATTCTAACATTTATCTGGAATCAAAAAGCTACTTTTTGCAAGAACCTCCTGCAGAACAGGTATAGAGACAGGCCTTACTGAAAATTAAGAATTATAGAGCCATACTATTAATGACTTTGTGTTCTTGACAAATAGGCCAGCAGAATGGAATGAAGAGCCCAGAAATAGACTCACTGATACATAACAAAACTGGCATTGCAGATCAACGGAAATATAATGGACTATTCAATAAACATTGTGAAACAATTATTCACATGGAAAAAATGAAACTAATCCCTCTCCCAGCCCCCTACAGAAAAGTCATTTCCAGTTTAATTAAGGTCTTTAGGGAAAGGTAAATCTAAAACTTTTACAAAAAAACACACAAAAAAACTGCGTATATAATATATTTACTTCAATATGGAAAAGGATTTCTTAAAGGCAAAAAAATAAAAGCCAATAAAATATTGATGATCTGTTACATAAAAAGACTTCTGCTGATCAAAAAACATAATAAAAAAAATTAAAGGCTAAGTCTCAAACAGGACAAAGATATTTACAGCACAATGACTGACACAGGATTAGTATCTGGAATATATAAAGAACTATTACAAATCAATTTGTAAGATAAACAACCCAAGAGAAAAATAGGCAAGAGATATGAACAGGTATTTCATAGAACAGAAAAGAGGAGCACATGGAAAATATCATAGTAATAATTGTTGTTGTTATATGCCATCAAGTTGGACCCAACTCTTAGCGACCCCTCCTTGGGTTTCTGAAGCAGTATCACTACAGAAGTAGATTGCCCAACCTTCCTTCTGAGGAGTGGCTGGTGGGTTTGAACCACCAACCTCCTGGTTAGCAGTCAAGTGCCTTAGGCACTACACTACCAGAGATATGCAAATTAAATATGAGATTCCATCTCACACCTATCAGATTGGCAAGTACAAGATGTTAGTGACAATATGAAACACTGAAAATTTAGCACTTACTGGTGAAGATTAAAGACTACAGTCTACAGTATGGATTACATCTCAACATAAAGAAAGCAAAACTTCTCACAACTGGACCAATAAGCAACATCAAGATAAATGGAGAAAAGACTGAAGTTGTCAAAGATTTTATATTACTTGGTTCCACCATGAACACCAATGGAAGCAGCAGTCAAGACATCAGATGATATATTGCATTGGGCAAGTCAGCTGCAAGAGACCTCTTTTAAGTGCTGAGGAGCAAAGATGTCTCTTTAAAGACTAAGGTGCACCTGACACAAGCCATGATATTTTCAATTGCCTCATACGCATGTGAGATCTGGACAATGAATAAAGAAGACTGAAGAAGAATTGATGCTTTTGAAATGTGGTGCTGGTGAAAAATGTTGAAAGTACCCTGGACTGCTAAAAGAACTAACAAATCTGTCCTAGAGGAAGTGCAGCCAGAATGCTCCTTGGAAGCAGGAATGGCCAGACTTGGTCTCAACTACTTTGGTCATGTTGTCAGAAGGGACCATTGCCTAGAGAAGGATGTCATGCTTGGTAAGGTGGAGGGTCAATGAAGGAGGGGAAGGCCCTCGACAAGATGGATTGACACACTAGCTGACTATGGGGAAGTATAGTGGGCATCACGGAGCTGGCGCAGGACCAGACGGTGGTTAGTTCTGCTGTGCATGGATGGGGTCGCTATGAGTCAGAGGTGACTCAATGGCACCTAACAACAACAACAATCTTTATGGAAGTAGATGGCCACATTTTTCTCCTGTAGATAGGCTCTAAGTTCAAATAGCTGACCTTTCCATCAGCAGGCAAACACTTAACCAGTGCACCACCAAGGCTCCTTGGACTACAGCTACATATTGCAAAAACAAGTCCTGAAAGCATGCTTATAGTAGGAAAAGGTCAAAAACAGGCAAAATCAAACAATATATTATTTAGCAATACATATATATAAGGTAGGAGCTCTGGTGTCATAGTGCCTAAGGCATTTGACTGCTAACCAGAAGGCTGGCTTAGAAAGGATAGGGCTAGGGAGTTGCACACAAGGGACTTAAAAGTACTGGTGAAGTTCTATTCCTTAAATTGACAGGTGTTCACTTTATTAGTGTTCTTTAAATTGTACCAAAACTGTTGCCGTTGTGTCAATTCCAAGTTATAGTGACCTTATAGGACAGAATAGAACTGCCTGCCCCATGGGGTAAACAAAACTATAAATATTTACAGAAGTTCCCATGATGCATTCAAACTGCTGATCTTATGATTAGCAGCCCAGTGCTTTAACCAGTGGGCCATCAGTGCTCCTTTAAACTGTACAAAAAGTGTTACATATATATTTTTTGTATGGATGATACATTTAACAATTTTAATTTAAAAGGTAAGAAACTCTCCAAAAAACAAACAAACAAACAAACTCACTGCCCCCAAGTTGGATCCAACTCAAGCAACTCCTCTATGGGTTTCCGAGGTGGTATCACTAAGGAAGTAGATGGCCCAACCTTCCTTCGAGGAGTGGCTGGCAGGTTTGAACCACCAGCCTTCTGGTTAGCAGTCAAGGAACTCTGGAGGTCTAGTAATTTAGGCATTTGACTACTAACTGAAAGGTTGGTGGTTCAAACCCACTAGCTGCTCGGCAGGAGAAAGATAAGATGATCTGCTTCTGTAAAGATAAATAGCCTTAGAAACCGACTCTGTGGTAAGATGCCGGAATAGGGAGAAAGACTGCACAGACCCTCTTCAACAAAGAAAAGGGGAACCATTAACACAGACAAAGAAGATAATCCTGGACCCCTGAGCCTTGAAGGGAAGGATACAGAAGTGGACTAAACCCCACCTAGCAGAAGAATTTGCACGAAAATACCAAAAAAGAAGACATACAGAGCTGCAGTCTGGCAGCGGCCTGACCACACTGCACAGACAGCTTGGAGAGTGCTGAGTGGTGATAGGACCTAAGAATTAACCTAAAACTCAGCCTTGCTAGCCAGGGACTGCACAGAGGACTGCTCTGGTGGCTGGGGAATAAAACCAAAGCACCAGTGAAGAGAAAGGTGGGCTGAGCTGTGGACTTTTGCCTGTCCAGAGGGTGCCGCCATTTTGGATGTTTAAAAGTGGCTTGACCATTTTGGATATTTAAAGAGACAGCGCTCTCCAAGATTCCAGGGGCTTAATAACAGGTTCTGCTTGCCAGTAATCCCAAGGACACTCTGGACCTGGATGACTGAAAAGGTGTGACATTCCCCTTATTACTCTTATAATACTCTTATATTACCACATCCCTTGGTGAACGGAGGTCCATCCCCAATTCCTACCCACCTTCTGGGCCCGCAGGAACTCCATCCCAGTCTGTGTGCTCAGGCAGAGCCTGGATGCCCTGCCCTACCCTCCTCTGATTTTTTTTTTTTTTTCT
>NW_006921718.1:3909107-3947968 GCF_000298275.1 Orycteropus afer afer | reverse complement strand
CAAGCACAAATATTCAGCAAATACTAAAACAATAGCAACAAAGGAAATGATAACACAATTCATAAACATAATGAGCTCAGCACAGAAAATAATATGGAACAAGGAAACCAGGGAGGACACCATGAAAGATAAATAGCCTTAGAAACCTAACGGGGGTCACTATGAGTTGGAATCAACTCGATGGCAGTGAGTTTGTTTTTTTCTTCCCTCAGAATATGGCTTACATAAATTCATGAGAAAGACACTTAAAACCTTGTTAGGAAAATAGACAGAAGTTATGAACAGACACATTCAAACAAGAGAAGAAACAAACATTGACTAAACATGGGGGGAAAAAAAACTTCTACAATAATAATAGTTTTAAAAAATTTTTAAATTTGATATTTAAATATTCTCTCTCAGATCTAGAAAGTATTCTTAAAATATCATGTTATTAGCAATATACTGCTGATAGATAGGTAAAGTGATAGAAATTTCTGAAAAGCAACTTATCAATACCTTTCAAGAGTCCTAAAACTTTGATACTCTTTGGTCAAATAATACCATTTCTAGAAATCTGTCCTATGGAAATAATCCTTATTACATGAACAAATATTTCTGTTAGAACAAGAACAATTAATATTTAATGAATACTTATGCTATGTGCCAAGCACAGTGAGTTGATAGCATAATAATCCCTTTCTCACAAATTAGGAGTCTTGGGTTAAGTTACTGCCCAGAATTCAGCCTGGAGGTAGCAGGGTCAGGATCCAAACTCAGGCAGTGTGATTCTAGAGCCAATACTTTTAAATGCCTCACCATACTGTGACATTACAACATTATTTCTGGTCACCCAAAATAAAACTTTTTTTTTTCCATGAAAAAAGTGAAAGGAAAAAAAAAAGTCAACAACCTAAATATTCAGTAATAGCAGAATAGAAAAATAAAGCATGGTATATTTACCATGTAAATATATGTGGTGGGGGAAGGGGAAATTACTCATTTCAGAAATTTTAATGCTTGGGAAAAATGTGTCTTAGAACTAAAGAAATGAGTTATCATGATTCCATGTAAATGTATTATTATAATAATAACTAAAAACAATGTCCTTCAGATAGTGAATCAACATTTTATCTTAGTCAGCAAAGCATTTCTATTTTAATAGATAATAGATTCACGTGGTCCAAGCACCAAAACAGTTAAAAATATACACGGTGAAAAGTCTCACTCCCGCCTTGTCCCAGATCCACTTGGTCCCCATCCCCACCCCAAAACAAGTCGTCAATATTCATAGTTTCCTACTTAATCTTTGAGAGGATTGTTACTCATTGCAAGACAATCTACATTCTTTGTCCTCTTTCTTTTTTACACACATAATGATATACTATATACATTTTCCAGTAACTTGTTGTTTTCATTAATGTACTTACTCATTCTTTTTTGTAGGTGCAGCGTAGTCCACAGTGTAATTTTACTGACAAATCCCCTACTAGTTGATGTTTAAGTTGCCTTCAATCTTTTGCTATTACCCATCCCCCCAAATCTGCAATGAATAATATTTCTTACAGACTATCTCTAGAAAATGTTATTGAAAGTAGAATGTTAGGTCAAAGGGTATATCCATTTGAAAATTTGATAGGTACTGCCTAATTGACTCCTAACAGGCTACCACCTTTACGCTATTAGGTGTTCAGACCCAACAACCTGGTCTGCCTCTCCAGTTGTCCTAGTCTTCTTGTCTTCTATTGCGAAGGACAACATATTTAGGTGCACTATTTTACCAAAACAGGACACAGATATATGAAATCATATATGAGTGATTTCATTTATACAAAAAAGAGGTTAAAAAGAAATATGCCATTATATTAACATTAATTAACCTATCAGGGACAGGTAGGATTATGGATTACCTCTGAATTCTTTATTCTTTTCCATATTTTTCAATTTCTTGCTTGATTTTATTACAATAAGCATGATTACTTTTTAATGGGAGCTTTTAATAAAGGTCATCTGGCCCAGTCTTCTGCTTTCAGTCTGACAAGGTGAGAAAACTAAAGAAAAGAGTTCAAAGACAGATCTAGGGTCACATTAAATTATTCATCTTGGCTGCATGATAACAGTTTAAGTCTTCTGCCTCCGTGTGTGTGTGTGTGTGTGTGTGTGTGTGTCCCCACTGCCCACACCTCATTGCTTCATTTGGGAACTACTGGAGCTTTTAACTGCGAGTGTTTAAAGGAGCCACCAGGGCTCCTTTAAGGTTTAGAAAAGTGGATTTTAAAATTACTTTCTGTTACTGTAAGTGTTTTCAAGTTTGCTTTAATGCTGAGTTGTGATGTAGTTTAGGCTGTGCTTTTAAAATGAAGCCACAATATCCCGAGGATGAATTTCTTTGAGAAACCCCATACATTGCCACCA
The DNA here is from genome assembly GCF_000298275.1 of Orycteropus afer afer. Classification (NCBI taxonomy): domain Eukaryota; kingdom Metazoa; phylum Chordata; class Mammalia; order Tubulidentata; family Orycteropodidae; genus Orycteropus; species Orycteropus afer. Next base: position 3,945,574 of record NW_006921718.1, on the reverse strand, counting down.
CTTTCCTGAAGGCTGTGCTGAGTGCAGTTTGATCTTAACAACTTCCCATCTTTTGCCCTACATCTTCACTGCCCAGAATTTTACTCAAATCTTCGAAAACTGATATCTAACCTTTAAAAAAAAAAAAAAAAAAGTTGTTTTAAAGGCTTTTGCTTGGCAAAATCTGGCCTTGGTTACCATTATGGCAAGGTCATATATACAGCAGAAATTCTAAACCTCCACAAAAGACACTGTTTAATAGAAAAAATGAGGCATGCAGAGGACAGGAAGCAGGTGGATCCAAGAAAGCATAGAGTTCTGAAAGTCTGTAAAAGAAGCATGGTCTGCAGTCAGACAAAGAAAAAAATTGTTTAATAAAAAATTCAAAAACACAATAACTTTTCATAGTAATAAAATTTAGAACCACTCATCAGGGAGAAAAAAAAAAAAAAGATAAATCCATGAAAGATTGGCTGGAGAGTTAGAAGCTTTGAGATTAAATTAGTGTCCAGATAAAGCAAACTCCTCCTTGACCTGACCAGCTTCTGTATCAGGTGACAACAAGCTCATCAAATACCAGTAAAGAAGAAACTATACCTCTGCTCTGAGTTTGGCCTTTCTCAGAGAAGAATGTGGTTTTGCTAAAAGAATCTATCAAGGTTATACTGTAGTGATTGTTGTCCTACAAAATGTGGCAAAAATTGTGCTATAAACTTTTCCTCAATGCTGACAATTTCATGGAAGAATTTCTTTAAGCTGGTGCCACATTACTGATGATAACCTCATTTTAGGAAACTTCATTATCTTGGGAAAGTACAATTTAGAGATGTGTAATTTGACTTTCTATAGCACAATTTCAGTGAAGACTTTCTGAAAGGAAAAATTCTAATATAGAGATTCACTAAAGGAAAATTTTACTAAAAATTTTCTTTAAGGGAAATTTCCCATAAATGACTTTCCCCTCTTTGGCCAATTCTTATAAAAATTATTTTTCCTTTTTGAACTTTATATTTTCAGGGGAAGGAAGAATGGAAGAAAGGAAAGAAACAATAAAATAGAATAAAAATAGAAGAGATTGAAGTAGGAGGAAGGGGTGTCTTGGTAAAGAATTTCAGAAGTTTTGAGCTGAAATGTAAAAAGTGGACCTTGAATGTCCTAAGAGAGAGTTTCCAGGGTCAGAGACTGAGGAGCTTCCTATTTGGAAAGGCCCTTGGTCTGTTTTCTCACATTCCGATAACACAGAAAGTACAATGAATAGTCCCTGTTATTTAGAGGCTAGCTACTCCAAAAAAAAAAAAAAAAAAAATCACATCACTTATTACTAATAAAGTAAGAAGGATAAATTACTTCCGAATAATAGTTAGGAGTTTTTCATATGATTCAACCTCAAATACACCTCTCTAATTCTTTAATGTTCCTTACTCACCATCAGCTATATCTACACTATCACCACATCATTGATTTGGAATGGTCTAGAAATAAGAAAGAAAGAAAAGGTGGGGGGGGGGGAGAGCGAAGAGAGATCAGGAGATCAGTTTATGTCCAGGTAACTTACAAACTCAGAAGAGAATAAAAAGCCAAATAAGTTCACAATAGATAATTCACAGTATTAGCTTAGAAAATAAGAGGCTTTAGAAAGACAAAAGCAAAGGTTGCCCTAGAAGGATATGTAGCAGGACTCTCACCCTGTGACTAAAATATATACCTGAACATTTTTGGCTCTGTTAGATTGGTTATTTTTACGAGTATGTGGTTTCTACAAAAAATCCTTCCTCTCATGTTTTTCAGTCCTATTAGTATCTACTCAAGTTCTTGATGTCACTTTCATGTTAGAGTCCCTTAAAAAAAAAAAAGATACATCATTATCTTGGTATCTTTGGGTAACTGTGGGTTAATTAATAGTGTAAGTCACAGGATACCTGGCAATAGATGCTGTTACCACAGCAGCTGCAAAACTTAAGCAACTGCATTTAAATGTTGTCTTTTAGAGATTAAATAAAGTATGATTCCATTATAATGCTATCAAACACATTTATAATATGAGCATTCACAAACACTTCCTCCTTGATAAGATGGATTAACTGCCTGCTTCTCTTAAGCCATTGAAGACTGAGTCTGTTACCTGGTTAAAAACGGTCTAAAAAATGAGGTCAATGACAGATGTTCTAAGTGCTGCAGACCAAAAAGAATAAAACTATTCGACCATTCTCTTTGGGGAGAAATTTGCATATATTTTCACTATCATTACAGTATCTTATTCCTGAAGTGTATCTTTTCTAGAGAAAGCTTTTTAAAAATTAAAGAAATTCTGATGCACATAAAATGTTTAAATGAAGGGAGAAAATGAGAACATTCAAATCACTCTGATACTAAATAATGGTAAATTATAACAGCTACTGACAATTACTTAGTACTTATGAAAAGTGTTTACCATGGCAACCACTGCACCAAATTACTTTTAAACAGGTCCTGAGTCCTACACAAAAAAGGGAAGCAAGGGAAAATTTATCTCCTAGATCCATATTTGTTCAGCCTGGATATAAGGGGGCTAAGTAGCCAACAGTAACAGGAAAACACAAACCTATTATATGTGCGCCATGCTTTCCTCTTTATATAATACTTCATACACACTGTTTTATAGATGGCCTTATGATGGTGGGATCGCTTTAAAATTTGTTTTTAATCTCCGCCCTGATATTTCAGAAAGAACTCCCAGACTATTTAACTGTAAAATAGGACTTTAACAAATGGTGTGGAGGGTCGCTTCTCTCAGGCAACTGCTGAATTAGAGTTCAGTTCTTAAAGTGCCTTCCATATCACAAGGTTCCTTCCATATTTTGATTTTGTTTTATAAATGAAATTATGCAAAGGATTTAAGAAAATAATCTGATATGTGGACAAAGATTTAAGAACTAAAATATACAGGGCAGCGTCACAACAGCCCAAAAATTAGAACCTGCTGTTGTTCTTTTATGCTCATTAGAGCAACATAAGAATAGTAAGAATATGGGAGTAAGAATGTGGGCTTTGGAGCCAGACTGCCTGGCTTTAAATCTCTGCTCTACCACTTCCTGGATATGTGACCTCTTTGTATCTCAGTTTCTCAGACGTAAAATAGGGATAATTATTATTATTGCTTCTTATGGGGCTATCGTAAGGAGTTCTGGTGGTGCAGCCGGTAAGGCATTTGGCTGCTAACCAGAAGGTCAGCAGTTCAAACCCACCAGCTGCTTCCTGGGAGATGAGGCAATCTACTTCCATTAAGATTTACAGCCTTGGAAACCCAATGGGGGCTGCTTATGAGTTGGAATTGACTCAGTGGCACTGGGTTGTTTTTTGTTTTTGGTTTTGATTTTGGTTTATGGAGCTATTGTATGAGTCAATAATATATGCATAGGGCACATAAAATAAGTACAATGTGAGTGTTTGCCATGATTATTATCATCATTATTATTAACCGTATACTATGTGCCTGGCCAAGAAGACCTGGTGGTGCAGTGCTTAAGCACTTAGCACCAAAAGGTTGGCAATTTGAACCCATCAGCTGCTCCTCTGGGCACAGAGAAGGAAGCAAATGCAGAAAAATTAGTGCCACTTGGATATCTCCAAGAAACCGAGGAGAGGCTCAAAGAGACAAGGATTTTCCCCTAAAGCAGACAGAGAAAGCTTTCCCCTGGAGCTGGCATCCTGAAACTGGACTTTCAGCTTCCAAAACTGTGAGAAAATAAATTTGTATTAGTTAAAGCTACCCACTTACGGTATTTCAGTTATAGCAGCACTAAGAGACTGAGATAGTATTGTTAGTCTCATTTTACAAATGAAAAGTTGGGCTCAGAAAAATGATATAATTTGCCAAAATCATACAACTAGCAAGTGGTAGGACCCATCATGGCACAGCTAATTATATAAATAAATGTAAGATTCTGGACCAGTTTTGTGAAATTTAGATGGGATATTTGTGAAGACAGACCTGACTTGAAATATGGTCCATATGCAAATACATAGGGCTCAAAATTTATTAGTGATTACCAGGGTAAGAAGGAGGAGGAAAGGGGGAGTCATTGATGATGGGGCACTGAGTTTCTGTTACAAAACAATCAATGTTACCAATGTCACTGAACTGTACAATATATAAACTATAAAAATATAAAATTGGCAATTGTTCTGGAACATATGGTGCAAATAGTTAATTTGTCCTGCTGCTAAATGAAAGCTTGGAAGTTCAAGTCTACCTGGAGATGGCTTGGAAGTCTGGTGATTTACTTTTTGAAAAATCAATCAAAAACCCTATGGAGCACAGTTTACTCATACAGAAGGAATCTCCAGGAATCAGAATCAACTCAATGGCAATTGTTTTTTGTTTTGTTTACCACACCCACCCACATACAAAAAAATATATAGGTAGGCCACGTGATTTACAAAACTATCACTTTGGAGAGGATTAGGGGATAATTACAGTGCCCTGGTGGCACAAAGTTTAAGCACCCACCTACCAAAAGGTTGGTGGTTTGAACTCACCCAGTGGCTCTGCAAGAGAAAGACCTAGAGATCTGCTCTGTAAAGATTGTTGTTGTTGTTGTTGTTGTTGTTGTTATATGCCATCAAGTCGGACCCAACTCGTAGCAACCCCTCCTTGGGTAGCGAACCCCCTTGGATTTCCAAGGCAGTATCACTACGGAAGTAGTCTGGTTAGCAGTCAAGTGCCTTAGGCACTGTGCTACCAGAGCTTCCTTACAGCCTAGGAAACCCTACGGAGCAGTTCTACTCTGTCACATGGGGTTGCTGTGAGTTAAAAACAGACTCCACGGCACACAGCAACAACAACAAGGATTCGTTACTGTCCAGAGCTTCTGATACTGAAGTACAATGTGAGGTCAACAAGTATGCTCGCTAGGAGAAACACGTCTCATGTATAAAGGTGCCATGGGCAGAGAAGAAAAGAGTGATCTCAAATGAGAAACTTAAATCAGAAATCATAAGGGCAGGTCCAGCAAACTACACTTTTCATGTCTAGAACTGCAACCTAGCTACTTCCCATAGGTATAACTCTATGTAGGACGATCCAGGGTAAGTAGAAGCAAGTAATCATTTAAGTGACAACTGTTGATTGTCTAAGGAGCTCTGGTGGCACAGTGGTTAAAGCATTCAGCTGCTAACCATAAGGTCAGCAGTTTAAACCCACTGGCCACTCCATGGGAGAAAGATGAGGCAGTCTGCTTCTGTAAAGATTTATAGTCTTGGAAACCCTATGGGGCAGTTCCACTCTGTTCTATAGGATCACTATGAGTCAGAATCAAGTAGAAGGCAATGGGTAGGTAGGTTGAGTCTCTTGAAGAGGAGTCAGCAAACTGCAGCCCGTGGGTGAAATCCAGTTCACCACCTGGTTTAGCAAATAACATTTTATTAGAACACAGCCATGCCTATTTGTTCATGGATTGTGTATGGCTGCTTATACACTATAATGACAGAGATGAAAGTTGGGGCAGAGACAATATGCAAAGCCAAAAATATTTGCTATCTAATCAGTTACAAAAAATTTTGCTAACCTCTGGTCTAGAAAAATGTTGGAGAGTCTAGCCTATCTATATGTTTCACATTTATGAAGTTTAAAAATCTATATATTTTTGCATATGTGAGTATATGAATATATGTATTTTTAAAAGAGAAAAACACATCTGAATCAGAAATAATTAGATTTGAAAATAAATGAGGCAGAAATTTATTTGTTAAAAATGTGACACTCACATGTGCTTTATAAGGGGAGGGTTTGAGGGAAAATGATGAGCTCTGTCTTGCATAGGCTAAGTGTAGGATGACAGTGGCACATCCATGTTTCTACTTAGTAGAATATTTACTAGTCAGATAGATATTGAAGTCTGATACTTGGGAGAAAGGATAAGATTGGAGTTTTAGATTTGGGAGTCATCAGTTGAAAGGTGACCTTTTGACTCCATAAAAATGTACTTGTAGGGAAAGCACGTTAAAAAAAAAAAAAAAAAGCATCTTTAACCCACATGCAAATTTAGAGATGTTGTATATGTCCACGATCATATCTGCATTGCTTGTAATTGCAAAAATTTGACTATATCTAAATCTCCATCAACAATAAAATAGATTATAGAATTGTATGTCCATACAATTCATGCGAAACTACACAGCACTAGTAAAAGTGAATAACTTGAACTACATGTGATAACATAAACTAATCTCACAAATAGAAAGTTGAGAGGGAAAAATTAGGTTGAGGAAGAATATTTGAAGTATGGTGCACTAGTAGAGGTACCTCAACTATATTTTGACATGTGGCCAACAAATTAAAATCAATATTTATTTGAGGAGAAAGATGAATAATCAACATCAAAGAATGATTTCTTTCACACACACAAAATACAAGAAGAAACTGGAAATTATATCTAAAATACTATTGATTGTTATTTTAGTAGTAGTTTTAGAAGTTTGACAGCACAATACATTAACATTTCTTTAGCACTGTTAGATGCTGTTTTTCTGCCATGTGTGATACTAAATCAACATCCACTTTCAACTGAGGTCAGTACAGGGGCGAGGTGTTTTGGGGTTATCTAATATCTCTCTAACACCTTATTTGTTTCTTCATACACTTTATGTTCTTTAATATGTCTAAATCAAAAAAATGATTTATTATAGATGTACATGATTTTGGAGTTTTTCCTTGCCATTTCCCTTAGCAAATTTTGAGACAACCAAATTGACATTCTACTTTAAATTTATCCTTATAAGAGGAGAAGTCCCAAACAGAACTTTTTCTTGAACAATTTATGATCTAAATGGAATTTAAAACTGAAAATTAAATATCATCTTCCTTAATGTTTTAGATACTAGTACACAATTATATAATAATTAGAATTATGATAGAATCTAACCCCTATTTTTTCTGACTTATATTATTATTTACATTTTTATAAAGATTTATTGACTCTATGCAAGTCTATTATACTTCCTAAAATTGCTTAACTAATGTCCTCTTTTAATATGTTTATATATATATACATATATATATATATATTTAGTGTGTTTTCAGTGAAGGTTTACCTAGCAGTTTAGGTTCCCATTCAACAATTTCTGCACAAGCTATTCATGACATTGGTTACATTTCTCATAATATGTGAACAGTCTCATTATTTCCACTCTGGTTGTTCCATTAGCTAATGACCTTTTAATATTTCTATTAATTGTCCATCTATTTCCCTATTTATGTAACTATTGGAAACTTCTTAATTTTTATAAATCAGGAGCTTTAAAAATTGTCATTAATTATTGCAGCATATTACTCTTGCAATAGTAATATGTATTTGTACTTCAACTGACTAAGTGAATTTCAATATACAAAGCATACAAGGAGATTTTCACTACAAATTACATCCAGAATGCTAAGATATATATGAAAATGAACTTCTGGATATGAATGATAAATCCAAATGACATGGCTTTTTTGCATAACCAATGTTGCTGCGCTGATTAGCTATGATGTTACCTATGCAGTGAACCCTGTACAAAATGCCAGAAATTATACTGAAGCTATTCATCCTCACAAAAGTCAAAGCTGACATAGAATTTTAGTGCTTCCTTCATTTTGAAAAATTTAAATATATGTGGACAACTCTGATTTTATTTAGGGATTACATGCATGTGTAGGAGTCCTCGGGTGGCCTCAAATAGTTATGTGCTCAATTACTAGCCAAAAAGTTGGCAAGGTTAGAAATTCACCCAGAAGCAACTCAGAAGAAGAATGCCTTGGTTCTCTAGTGCTGCTATAAAAGAAATACCACAAATGGATGGCTTTAACAAACAGGAATTTATTCTCCTACAGATTGTTGTTGTTGTTATGTGCCGACAAGTCGGCCCCAACTCATAGCGACCCCTCCTTGGGTTTCCGAGGCGATATCACTACGGAAGTAGAAATCCGAGTTCAAACTACTGGTTCAAGGGGCTGGTTAAAGGCCCCTTAACCTTGGGCTTCAGCTCTGCCTCGTGTTCCAAGCCCACTGGAGCTGGAGGTTTTTTCTAATTCATGCAGCTGCTGGTTGCTGAGGCTGCTGAACCCAAGATCGACAAGTAAAATGGCACAATCCCAAGATCAGCAGACAACATGGCTATACAACTCTAGAAGCCAGAAATATTACTTTCTCATTATGATATTTTAAATTGGAAAAAGATTTTAAAATAGGGAGTTATCTTTTCTTTAGAGATAAAATTTTTGCTTAGAGAACATCCAGTTAGTTGTTGACTTATTTGTATCTCAAAAAGTAAGATACAAACAGGAATAAAGCTAACTTTACTATAGATGATTTTTAATGGTAAACCGATACAAAACATCTTCCTGGTAATTAAAGCCAAAAGAAAAACAATAGATGTGAAGAAAAGAAACTTGGCAGTTTGAGTGTGGCTGAAACCAAATGAACAACATTCAAATCTGCAGTTTTCAAAAGTAAGATCTCACCTTTAAGTGGTAGGTAACCGAAAAGCTGATTTGTTGTAATGTTTCCTCACCTCTGTTTGGGGCATGGTTTTCTTTTGTAGTATGATCTAGCACAAATGCTCTGTTTTTCTCCACACCCCTTCAAACCTCTGATTAGAAAAGCCTGGCCCTGGAACGCCTTGTTTATGGTTATTTGCCTGGGCTGCATACCTGCATGGTTTCCTGTGTTCTATCTTATCTAGATGCAACAACAGGTACAAAGCTGAGCAGGATATGACATTTAGAAGGAATGTTGCAAACAATAATGAAAGCAATTACTCTAACTCTTAGGTCATCTTCCTCATTTTCAATTCAGCAGATAAATAGTATTATCTCTTGTGCATAATTCTCTGTCCTATAAGGTTTAGTTGGAATCAACTCAAGGACAGTGAGTTTTATCAGGTTTCTACTGGATTTCACCTTAACTGCCTCAACAAAACCTTGGGTGACAACTTTCCTATTTCAACCCATCTCCCTCTACCTTAACACTGAACAGAAGATCTACTGTCCCACCAGGCTTACCCAGACAGGACTTAGACTGTAGAACCACCCAGAAGAGACACATGTTGAGATCAACCAAGATAGATTCAGTGTGAGACATGAAGGTCCCATCAAGTGCAGTTTCCAGAATTGTTGGCTGGGCTCCCCCTCAGAGATCTGAGATCAGCAAACTTTGCAAACAGGTAGAGAAACACTCAGCAGGACTGGTGATTTCCCATGGAGGCTCTGGGAAAGTAGCTGCTTCAGTAAGTAGCATCTGTGGGCTGAAGCTTTTCATACTTGGCAGCGTAGAGTTGCTCTGTCAGCTCTGGCATTTCTGTAGCAGTGATTGTGGAGTGATTGACCCTCTGAGCTGTGACTGCAGTGACTCTAGTTCACAATCGAGTCACACCAGCTAGATATGTTCCCTTTTAATCACTTACTATTTTGAGGTAGATATTGAAGCCAGACAGGCCTGAGTTTGCGTACCAGCTGTACCTCTTTAACTCTAATTTTCTCTGAGCTTCAGTTTTTTCTGTGACTTGACAACAGTGTTACCTCCCTCACAGATAAGTCACTTAAAATCACCTAGCATGTCCATTGCCTGCTGCTCAGCAAACATTGAATTAATGCTAATTCTAAATCTTTTTTCCTCCAACCTGAGGCAGAATGTCAGGATCTTAAAGAAGTTCTGTGTCTCCTAGTGGTTCTCTGTACTAAAATCAAAATTCTTAAATCAGGGGGAAGGTTGTAATTTCTAGTCAGACTTGGGGCTCTTTCTTCAGAGCATGATTGGATAGCTTCTGAATAAGACAGGGTCATCAAAGCAGTTTCAAGGAAACGGCCATTCTATAGACTTCAAACCCCAGTGAGTATGGGAATCATGTAAGAGTTTATTAAAAATACAGATATTCAGGTCCCTCCCAGACCTACTGACCAGAGAGTCAGTTCTCCCCAGATCTATTGACCAGAGAGTCAGCCACAGGAATTATATTTCTAATAAGCTTCCCTGAAGATTATAATGTGCACCAAAGTTTGAGAATCACTGACTCTCTGGAAGTTCTTCCCTCCTTTTTGACCTGGTAACCCCCCGATGACAGAGTGGAGGGTTGGGCCTAGTTGAGGGCCCTCTCTCATTTAGTCTGTTCCTGACTCTACCTGGCCCCTCGTACAACCACAGTTTTTCACAGAATGTGGTTAAGCCCAGAAGAAACAGCCAATTTCGTTGTAATTCTCTGACCTAAATTCAATCTTAGCCTTTTGAAGAAAAGCCGAAATAGAGCTTAAATTTTCCCTGTTCAAGCTTCTTCAGCTACCTGAAGGAGGACAGGATTTGCCTACAGATCTCTGATGTCCTCTGATTGTATTAATAAACCCCACACAGTAAATAGTCTCCAACAGGCCAGGGACCACAAAGCCTCTGCTCTAAAAACAGAGTTCAACCCCATATGCTAGCATCATCTCATGGTTTCAGTGACTGTCTCGACTCAGGCTGGACCTCACTGAGCCGCCCTTGGCCTTCAGAGGCTGGTCACATGGTGTCTACCAGACCCCTCCCATCTAACTAGATTCTTTGCCCTGGTCTCTCTTAGCTACTCATCAGCAATCAAGCCTTCCTCCATGTCCCGAAGTTACTTTAATAAACTCACTTAGTCATTGCTGCCCAAATGTGCTGCAGGCACCCAGGCAAAGGCTCTGCTAACAAACTTTCCTGTGCTGGCTCTTGTGCCTGAGGTCCCCGCTGTGCTTTGCTCCCAGTGTTTGTTGTTAAATGCTTTCCCTCCCTTCCTCACCTTCTCTCCCTCTCCTCCTAGAGAAGCCACACTGTTTCATCAGTCAATAAAAGGGGCTTCATTCACAGTCTGTTTTGTATATGTGGTGCTTCTTCACATAGTCTCTCCTCTTCTAGGACCCCATTCAGGATAAAGTAAACTTGATAGGGTAGTTAGGGTTATGTGTCAACGTGGCTGGGCCGGGTTTTGAGTGGCTGGCCAGCTAGATGTAGTTATTCCCCATGGTGAGATTGCTAATCCATTCCATGGTAGAATCTACTTGTGCAGCTTTAGGGTTGAGGTCTTCTTCCACTACATAAGAAGCTTTGGGAATAGTCCATAACTTTTGGCAAGCTTGAATCCTGCACGTAGCTGAGTTGTTATTCAGCAGCCTGCCATGTTGTCTGCTGATCTTGGGACTCTTAATGGACTTGAATCAATAGTCTGCCGTGTTTGGTAATATCAGGACTGTGCCATTTTATTTGTCAACCTTGGGCTGCCTCAGCAGCCGGCAGCTGCCTGAGTGAAGAGACACCTCTACCTCCAGTGGGCTGGGAGCAAGAGGCAGAACTCAGGCCCAAGGTCAAGCCCAAGCCCCTAGAACTTGGCACTTTGAACTTGGACTTCTAGCTTCCAAAACTGTAGGAGAATAAACTCCTGTATGTTAAAGCCACCCATTTGTGGTATTTTCTGTTAGAGCAGCACGAAGTAACAAAAACATCTGATCAATGTGTATCTTACTCACCTGCAGAGAAGGAGACATGGCCAATTTGGTAGAAATGGTGCAACATCAAGGGACATGATAGAGATCCAGTGTGCTGTGGAAGTCCAGGTGGAATGAATATTTCCATTTGGAACAGAGGCTCAAATCATCCATGAAGGATAAGCTTCCCTAGAACTAGAGGCTGTACTGGAGAGCTGCAATTAACTAGTGGAAAGCACATGACAGTGGTAAGGTCATCCCTGGGGACCTCAGCAGGACACTACTTGGGCTAGTGCCCTATGCAGCTCCCAGACACTTGGATAAAGGAAATTCCTTACTGTGGCTAGCTACATCTCAGGCCCAAAACCAAACAATACCCACTGCCATCAAGTCGATTCATCTCAAAACGACCCCTCCTTCGGTTTCCGAGGTGGTATCTCTACGGAAGTAGATTGCCCAATCTTCCTTCCTGCCCAGTATCCCCTATAAGACACAAACAGTCCATGTCCTGGGCTGACTGACTTGGTATCGTCCAAGTCATGGGATCCAGTGCTGTGAGGGTTGGAGGTAAATCCTATGTGGCCTGGTCTCTCCATTGACAAGCCCATCACCATCAAAATGATTCCCAACCTTCACCACCCACCCTCTGACAAAATGAACCTTTTCATCTAGAGCTCTTTCAGACTTCCTTCCCTTGATCCTTGGTATCTCTAGCTCTACGCTCAAGAATCTGGAATACCATCGTCTGGAATACAATTCCTGGAAATCATCAGACTCTTTGTGTTCACACTGTGGCAGTGTCTGAAGTATATCTGACATCTCTAGTGTTACATGGGTATGTGCTCAGAGGTACCTGACTGTGGCGAGTATACCCAGGCCACAGGCTCAGATCATCATTATGTATGAAGGATGGGAGGAATGAGGTAGCCCATATCAACCCTCAAAGATCCCAGGACAATATATATTTAAATATTATCAATTTGGGAGCTCTGGTGGCATAGTGCCTAAGGCACTTGACTGCTAACCAGAAGGCTGGAGGTTCAACCCTACGAGCCACTCCTCAGAAGGAAGGTTGGGCAATCTACTTCCATAGTGATACTGCCTCGGAAACCCAAGGAGGGGTCGCTGTGAGTCGGGGCTGACTTGACAGCACACAACAACAACAACAACGTGCTAGAAAGAACTCAGGATGAGGGAAATTGGTGAATATAATTCTTGACAGAAAGTAACATTTAAACTACATTTAAATTTATCTTACAGTCAAGTGGAGAATTCATTTTCATAATTTTGCCAGCCTAATTTAGTAACAGTGCCTTTGATATCTGCTATCCATAGGAACTTTTCATATCATGGGCTCCTTAATGCCTATATGACACGTGTTCAAGAGATCTCAAGTAGAATATCTTCTCATTTTTTAAAAAACTAATTTCTTGCTTTTGAATGGGCCCTATGGCTCAGTTTGAATGATAAACCTCTGACAAGATGTAATAAGCATGATTTTTTTTTTTTTTTTTTTGGGGTCAGATCATAACTTCCAAAAGTTACTCTTTGATTAGTTAGGATTAGGTTTGGCCACCTCTAACAGTAATCCAAAGTAAGACTGGCTTACAAAACATACAAGTTTATTTCCCTCCTAATAATATTCCAGAAGTAGGTAAGTCAGGTTCTGGGATTTTATTCTACATGAAACCCCCCGCCCCCAAAACAAAACAAAACCCACTGCCACCAAGATGATTCTAACTCATACCAATAAAACCAAACTCATTGCCATTGAGTTGATTCAACTCACAGCAACCCCTCCTTGGGTTTCCAAGGCGGTATCTCTACAGAAGTAGATTGCCCAACTTTCCTTCCAAGGAGTGGCTGGTAGGTTTGAACATTAGCAGTTCTTATCCTTTAAAAAAAAAAATAGCTGGTTGATTGAAAATGTTAACACAGGTTCAAACAAGGTTGCATCACTACCACATTAATCAGGAGACTGAGGCAGACAAAGATAAAACAAGAATAGATGTGAGGATGTGGCAACACCTGGTACAAAACCACTGACAAAATGTTGAAAGCCCTTCTATAAGACACACATATTTGATGTACCAAAATATTCTAAATGCTTGATCATCTACAATAATGCCCTACACAGTTATTTCTTATTTCCAACTTCTAATATATTAACAATTTTCTAATTAAATCACTAAATCCATTACTCTTTTTGGTGGGTGCATGTTGTTTTTGCCTACCCAGTATCCATTTTGGGAATAACACCCAGATTTCCATTGAGGAATCACCCATCCTTGCTCTCAGACCATATATTAAGTGAGCCTCACTCTACCTTACCAAGTACCAGGTAATTTGGTTGAGAAGGGCACATGATCCAAGGCTGCCTGGTGAAATTCAGTACTGGGAATTCTGTTGATACTATTTAGAATGAGAAGCTCATTTATACTGAGATTGCTACTAGGTAACATAAGTCCAGAGAGGCTAGAAATCATTAGGTCAAAAGCAATCCTAAAAATAAGGCCTACACAGTGGAAAACAGAACCAAGAAGGAAAAGAAAAAACAAAGTTCTGTTGACATAGATTAGGCCTGATCCAGCCATGCCTGAAGGCATGTTAGCCAGTAAATTGCCCCCCCCCCCTTTTTTTTTTTTTGTCTTAGGTAACTTTTAGTTGCTGTATAACTTTTGGAACTCAGCCTTCTACCCCTTGAATTTTTGGCAGTTTCCTACTGATGTACTACTATAAAGGACATCATGCTGTAAAGGTAACAGTTTAAGAAACCCAGCTGGGCATTTCTACTCTATTTAAAAGGTCACACTATGAGTAATCAATTTGATGACAAACAACAATTGTTGTTGTTGTTATGTGCTGTTGAGTGTCTCTGACTCATAGTGATCTTATGTACAACAGAACGAAGCACTGCCCGGTCTTCTGCCGGCCACATGATCCCTATATTTTACCTGAGCCTATCATTGCAGCCACCATATCAGTCCATCTTGTTGAGGGCCTTATCCTTTTTTGTAGACCTTGCACTTTACCATGCATGATACCTTTCTCCAGAGAATGGTCCCTTCTGACAACATGACCAAAGTAGGTGAGACAAAGTCTGGCCATCTTCAATTCCAAGGAGCATTCCAGTTTCACTTCTTCCAGAACAGGTTTGTTAGTTCTTTTAGCAGTGCAAGGTACTTTAAGCATTCTTCACCAACAGCACAACTCAAAAGCATGAACTCTTCTTCAGTCTTTCTTATTCATTGTCCAGCTCTAACACACACATGACACGACTGAAAATACCATGGCTTGTGTCAGGCACACCTTAGTCTTCAAGGAGTTATCTTTGCTCTTCAGCATTTGAAAGAGGTCTTTTCCAGCAGATTTGCCCAGTGCTGTACATCATCTAGTATCTTGACTGCTGCTTCCATTGGCGTTGATTGTAGAACCAAGTAATACGAAGTCTTTTGACAACTTCAATCTTCTTTCTATTTATTGCCATGCTGCTTATTGGTCCAGTTGTGAGAATTTTTTGTTTTCTCTATATTGAGATGGGAGCTCTGGTGGCATAGTGCCTAAGGTATTTGACTGCTAACCAGAAAGCTGGTGGTTCAAACCCACTGGCCACTCCTCAGAAAGAAGGTTGGGCAGTCTACTTCTGTAGTGAAACTGCCTCAGAAACCCAAGGAGGGGTTGTTATGAGTAGATCTGACTCCACGGCAGTGGTTGCATTTTTTGTTGTTTATACTGAGATGTAATCCATACTGCAGACTGCAGTCTTTAGTCTTCATCAGTAAGTGCTCCAAGTCATCCTCACTTTCAGCAAGCAAAGTTGTGTGACCTGGGATCTCAGGTTGTTAATGAGCCTTCCTCCTATCTTGATGTCACATTCTTCTTCTTATAGTCCAGCTTCTTAGATTATTTGCTCAGCATACAGATTGAATAAGCATGGTGAAAGGATACAATCCTGATTTAAAACCATGCAGTATCCTCTTGTTCTGTTCAAATGACAGCTTCCTGGTCTATGTATAGGTTCCTCATGAGTATAATTAAGTGTTCTGGAATTCCCATTCTTCTCAATATTATCCACAATTTCTTATGGTCCACACAATTGAATGCCTTCGCAAAGTCAATAAAACACAAGTAAATATCTTTCTGGTATTCTTTGCTTTAAGCCAAGATCCATCTGACATCAGCTATGATGTCCCTTGTTCCACATCCCCTTCTGAATCTAGCTTGCTTTTCTGGAAGTTCCCTGTCAATATACTGCTGTAACCATTTTTTAATTATCTTCAGTAAGATTTTACTTGTGTGCAATATTGATGATAATGTTCAATAATTTCCACATTCTAAGAGATCACCTTTCTTTGGAATGGGTGTAAATATGGATCTCTTCCAGTCAGTTGGCCAGCTCTCTTCCAAATCTCTTGGCATAGATGAGTGAGTGCCTCCAGTGGGGCATCTGTTTGTTGAAACATCTCAGTGGGTATTCCGCCAATTCCTGGAGGCTTGTTGTTCACCAATTCCTTCAATGTAGCTTTGACTTCTTCCTTGACTCAATGGCAGTGAGTTTAGTGTGTATTTAAGAAAAAAAAAAAAAAAGAAAGAAAAGAAAGAACCCAGTGATGCTACTGAAAGGTTGGTAGTTCAAATCTAACAGCTGCACCATGGAGAAAAGACCAGGCAATCTGCTCCTGTAAAGATTGTTGTTAGTTGCCGACATGTTGATTCCAACTCATGATGATCCTATGTGCAACAGAATGGAACATTGCCTGGTCCTGTACCATCCTTCGAATCTTTGCTATGTCAAAGCTCGTTGTTGCAGCCACTGTGTCAATCTACTCCATTGAAGGGCTTCCATTTTTCCAATGATCCCCTACTTTATCAAGCATAACCCCCAGCTTGAATTGTTGGCAGTTTCCTGTTGATGTATTGCTATAAAGGACAATTTGATGACAAACAACAACAGTCTGTATAAAAACAAAGAATGTGCTCAAGCCAATTGTGACTCCAGAATTTTTAAACCAAAAACCAAACCAAACTCATTGCCATCAAGTCAGTCCTGACTCATAGCAACACCTCCTTGGGTTTCTGAGGCAGTATCTCTATGGAAGTAGATTGCCCAGTCTTCCTTCCAAGGAATGGCTGGTGGATTTGAACTGCCAGCCTTCTGGTTAGCAGTCAAATGCCTTAGGCACTATGCCACCAGAATTCCAGAATTTTTGTATAGGAAGAAGTTGTTATTGTTGTCAGTGCTATTAAGTCAATTGAACTTGCAGTGACCCCATGTAGCAAAGTAGAACTGCCCCAAAAGTTTTTCTAGGCTCTACATAAAGATTACAACAAAGAAAATAGTATGAGGCAGTTCTGTGTGGGGTTGCTAGGAATCAAAACAACCGACTCCACGGCATTTACAACAACAACAATCTTTATGGGAGCAGATCACCAGGTCTTTCTCCCACAGAGCCACTGGGTGAGTTTGAACCACTGTGGTGCAGTAAATTACTTGGTATGGCTTTTCTAGCCATGGTCTTTGTAACTCCCACCACATTACTTGGTGGGACCGTGCAAATAAGGTGTGTAGAACTCTGATATTGGGGTTGGTTAGTTTTGTCACTCTGCCAGGCTTAAAATGAGACCTCCTAGAGGCAGAGGGGGGAATCTTACTGCCTTAAAGAGCTGGAGGTGAAGCAGAGTGTGTCCTTGGACCCAAGATCCCTGCCCTGGACCTCCTCTTGGCAGAGATGCCCCAGGAAAAGATGGTCGCAGTAGAACCAAGAGGTGCAAGACACAGTGGCAGGCTTACCTAGCCTACAGAGTAAGAAATATGAATACCCTTGGGCAGGAGGTTTGTAGACAGAGTGGGGTACACCGAGGTGTACCTATCTGCAGAGCTAAAAGAGCTTTGCAACACTTTCCAGGAGCAAGGCAGAGGCCAGTCCAAAAGCCCAAAGGCCAAAGAGGCAAGCCAGAGGGCATAGCAGAGGGGAGACTGTCCTGATGGAAGAATTGTATCCTGAGCTCATTCCTGAACCTGAATTGTAACCTATCACTTCCCTAATAAACCCCATAACCATGAGTATTATCTGTGAGTTCCATGTGGCTGTTGCAACAAATTATGGAACCCAGCAGAGAAGTAGTGAGTGCCATGTGGGGGACGGCTGGTGTCAGAGTTAGTAAAAAAAAGATTGGAGGGTGGCAGTGTGTCTGGCCTCTTTAAAATAAGCCTTAGGCTGTTGATAGTGATTCTATCTTTCTCTTGTGAAGTTAAAGGAGGTCAGAAGATGCTGCTCCTAAGGCCTTTTTGCAACCATTAATCTTTCTGTTAACAGTCAATGCTGAAACATTGTGCCACCAGGACTCCAGGAAGAACTTAGGTGCCACAATCAAGTCAGAAGAGAGTGAATGAGGAACTTGTTTTGAAGCTGCTTTACATAAAATTGACTAAACATTTGTCATTCATATTAAAGGATGGGGAAAACTAAAACACCCCACGCCACTACCACTGACTCAAACTAAGGAAGGACCAATCAACAGGGTTTCCAGAGCACATTGGGGGTCTAATATAGATCTGACTGTCACTGCCTACTAGATGCAGAATGATATAGTGGAAAGTGCTTGGGGTTCAAATCTCAGCTCTACAGTTTATCAAGCTAAATTATCTTTAAGTAAATTACTTAAATTCAAGGAGATCCAGCTTTCTCACTTATGTAATAGAAAATGCTTTTCACAGCTATTGCAAGTATTAGATATAAAACTTTTAATCACATGCCATGTACATATATACTATTCTTTGACTTTATTAAAAAAACTTACTTTCCCCTGTAGCAATAATTGATTCAAACCCACTAGCTGCTCTGCAGGAGAAAGATGAAGCAGTCTGCTTGCATAAAGAGTTACAGCTTTGGAAGCCCTATGGGCGTCACTGTGAGTTGGAATCACCTCAATGGCAGTGGGTTTGGTTTTTGTTAAAAAGGATATTATTGAAGAGGTTAATAAAACTCGAATATGCTATACATTAAATAAAAGTATTTTTTTCTTTAAATTGTGTTTATTTTGTTGAGAATATACACAGCAAAACATACAGCAGTTCAACAGTTTCTACATGTACAATTTGGTGACTTTGGTGTGCAACCATTCTCACCTTCCTTTTCTGAGTTGTTCATCCCCCGGTTACATAAACTCACTGCCCCCTAAAGTTCCTATCTAACTTTTCAAGTTGCTGTTGTTAATTTGATACCATACAGATAGTTCATAAAAGGGCATAAAGCTCAAAACTAACTCATTGCCGTCGAGTCGGATCCAACTCATAGCGACCCCTCCTTGGGTTTCCAAGGCAGTATCACTATGGAGCTCTGGTAGCATAGTGGCTAAAGCACTTGACTGCTAACCAGAAGGCTGGCGGTTCAAACCCACCGGCCACTCCTCGGAAGGAAGGTTGGGCAATCCTACTTCCGTAGTGATAGTGCCTCGGAAACCCAAGGAGGGGTCGCTATGAGTCGGGGCCGACTCAACGGCACATAACAACAACAACAACATCACTACGGAAGAAGATTGCCCAACCTTCTCCTGAGGAGTGGCCGGTGGGTTTGAACCGCCAGCCTTCTGGTTAGCAGTCAAATGCCTTAGGCACTACACTACCAGAGCTCCTATACAGCTCAAGGCAGACCTTTTTTATTAGTTAAGTTAAGCTATTGTTCAGTTTTAAGATGACTTCAGAGGATATTTTTTGGTTTAAGGTTTAAAGGTTATCTCAGGGCAACAGTTTCAGGGGATTATCCACCCTCCATGGCTCCAGAAAGTTTACAGGCCATGAGATTTATTGTGTGTGTGTGTGTGTGTGTGTGTACATGTGTGATTTGGGTAAAAGTTTACAGAGCAAATTCATTTTCCATATAGCAGTTCATACCTATTTTGTCTCATGATACTGACTGCAATTCCCCACAATGTAACAGCTCTCTTCCCACTTCCTCTCTGTAGTTATCTCTTCCCTGTGTCCTTTCCTATGCATTCCTGCCTCCCCCCCACACCAAGCTATCTCCCTATGCAAACACTACCCTTCTGTTCTCCCACAATTGATTGCTCTAAGGAGGGTATCTACCTGATATAAATGTTCACCTCATATGCCTGCCAATTGTTTGGCTGGAATCCACAGGAGTGAGTTCAGTTCCAGACCTGAAGGGTAACTAGGAGCCATAGTCTCAAGGGTCTTACCGGGCTCTTTCAGACCAGGAAACCTAGTCTTTATGATTTTGAGTCTTGTTCCATATTGTTCTCTCACTCTATCCAGGATTTCCTGCACTGATCCCTTTCTGAGTCATTGACAGTGATAGTCAGGCACCATCTAGTTCTTCTGGTCTCATGGTCATATAGACTGAGGATCACATGGGCAACTAGCCCCTTGGACTTGCTGTTTCCATATGTCTTTGGTTTTCTTCATTCTTCTTTGCTCCAGATGAGAAGAGATCCATTGTTGTATCTAGATGGCCATCTCCAAGCTTTTAAGACCCCAGTTACTACTCACCAAAGTTGTTGTTGTTGTTCATATGCTGTCGAGTCAGCCCCGACTCATAGCGACCCCTCCTTGGGTTTCCGAGGCAGTATCACTACGGAAGTAGGATTGCCCAACCTTCCTTCCGAGGAGTGGCTGGTGGGTTTGAACCGCCAGCCTTCTGGTTAGCAGTCAAGTGCCTTAGGCACTATGCTACCAGAGACTCACCAAAGTAGGATGTAGAAAAATGTTTTTGTGCAGTATGTTATGCCAATTGAGCTTGATGTCCCCTGCAACCATGGTCCAAGCCCACAGGTCTAACTACTCACTCCCTCAGGGTGGTTGGCTATTCACTTCACTAGATATTGTTAACATGTCCTCCACATTGTTTTCACCAATTGAGACTTCCATCAGCTATGGATGAGAGATACTTCATACCCTTTGCAGCATACAGTCAGTCATTCATTCAACAAATATTTATTGATGACCTACTATAGGTTAGACAGGAGCTCTGGTGGTGTGGTGCCTAAGGCATTTGACTGTTAACCAGAAGGCTGGTGGTTCAAACCCACCAGCCACTAGCCATTCCTCGGAAGGAAGACTGGGAAATCTACTTCCATAGAAATATCCCCTCAGCAACCCACGGCGGGGTCTCTATGAGTCAGAATCTACTCAATGGCAGTGAGTTTGGTTTTTTTTGGGGGGGTTAGATACTGTTCTAGGTGCTAGAATACTCACTTTCTTTCTTGGTGTGTCCATTGTCTTATCAGGAGACATATAAAATAATGAATAAACAAATGAACATATCACATAGGTCCAGATATGATAAGTATCACATTTCCAGGGTCTGTGGATGCTAAGGACTAGTTCAAATCCTTAGGCCCTTCTTTACCTACAATAAATGAACACAATGCTATCATGAGCCCAACATAACCTAATTTCAGAAACTGATTGTTTAAAAACTTATAATTATCTTAAAATGAGAAAGTAAACATTTTACATTGGTGTAATATGTTAGAATTTATGGAGAGTATTGGAATTCATGTTCTCAGTTGATGACCACAATACTAGGCAGTTTATAAGGAAGTAATTAAGTGCTCCTATTTCTGAAGTCAAGTGGCCCAGGATTAAATCTTGGTTTCATTGGCCATTTAAGATGCAACTATTGGTGTCTTCCTGTCTGGAGCAAAGAAGAGTGAAGAAAATCAAAACACAAGGAAACAATTGGCCCAAAGGACTAATGGATCATATGAACCCCAGCCTCCACAATTCTGAGACCAGGAGAACTAGATGGTATCCAGCTATCCCTCCTGAGCACTCTGAAAGGGATCACAATAGGAGGTCCTGGATAAAGTGGGAGGAAAATGTGGAACAAAGTTCAAAATCAAAAAAGACCAGGCTTTTTGATCTGGTGGAGACTGGTAGAATCTCCAAGACACCCTTCAACACCCTTCAAGCCTGGAACTGCACTCGTCTTTGTGTCTCAATTTTCAGCCAAATGACAGACCAGACTATACGATTAACAATAATACCAGGAAAGTACACACTCATTGGAACAATCAACCATGGCAGATCCAAAGGGCAGCATTTGCCCAGGATAAAGCTAAGAAGGCAGGAAGGTATAGGAAAGAAGGATGGATGGAAACAGTAAACACAGGGAAGAAGTAGGAAGAGTGCTGTTATATTGATTTTCAGCAATTAATGTCATAAAACAAAACCAGTTTGCTCTGTAAACTTTCACCCAAATTGTAATAAAAAGGTTTTTTTAAAAATAATAGTAATAATAATTTTATCCTAATTTTATATATTAAAAAAACAACAAATCTTGGTTTCATGAATTACTAACTCTGTGACTTTTGGCAAGTTATTTAATCTCTCTAAGTCCCAATTTCTGTGTCAGATAATAGTGCCTAACTCATAGGCACATTGTAAGGATTAAAGAGATACTTTACCATAGTGCCGAGTAAATTTTCAGCACTTTATATTTACCAGCAATCAATTAGTAGTATTTGGATAGGTCAATAATGTGATATTATTTCCATTTCATAGAAGAGGAAACTGAGGCTAAGAGTAGTTGAATAAACTGCCCAGCCAGTGAGTGCTGATGCCTCTTCAACCCAAGTCTTCTGATACCAGAACCAATTCTAGATCCACTACAACATTGTTCATACAAAAGAACGTATCATTCAACAATTATTTATGGAAGAATTATTTATGGAACAATTATTTAATGTGGAAGGAGCCCTGATGATGCAATGCTTAAGTTGTCAGCTGCTAACTGGAAAGGTCAGTGTTTTGAACCCACCTGCAACTCTGCAGGAGAAAAGACCTGGCAATCTGCTCCTGTAAAGGTTACAGCCTAGAAAACTCTATGACAGAGTGCTACTCTATCCTTATCCTATAGGGTTGCTATGAGTTGGAATTAACTCAATAGCACACAACAAGCCACAAACCGAAAACCAAAACCACTGCCATCAAGTCATTTCTGACTCATAGAGACCCTAGATAGAGTAGACCTGCCTCCTAGGGTTTCCAAGGCTATAAATCTTTATAGAAGCAGACTGCCTCATTTTCCTCCCACAGACTGTCAGACTTTGGTTAACAGCCCAATGCCTTAACCACTGAACCACCAGAATTCCTTGTATACAGCAACAACAGCTAATATATGCCAGTCACTGTCCTTGGTGGTATTCTAATCACAATATTGGTAGTCATCTTTGGGCAATCCTATAATTACAACTGCTTTGAGGTCAGTCCCAGCACATTGTCTCACCCAGAATTTGCTGCTAACGCATTTTGAAGATTTTAAGGATGATTTTATTTTATGGAAGATAGAAATGAATATTCTATCACATTAGACTTTAAGTTCCTTGAAGGCAGGGATCATGTTTCACTCATCAAAGTACTTAGCACAGTGCCTGGCACATATTCATGGAATATTTAATGAATGAACAGCATGTCATACAACAAAACTTAACCCATTGTCCTCAAGAACCTCTCACATGCTGCCATAATTCCTTTCCCAGCCTCTGCTCCAAAATTGCTGATTAAACAGAATTGAACTGTGAATAATTCTACCTCTCATGAATTTGATGGAATTCTCCCAGGCATTCCTGATTCCCAGATACAAGTAGTTTTCATCTGAAACTACCAAGTAAGACAGCAACATTTAGGCTGGAGAGAAAAAAGAAAAGAGAGAGAGAACCCAAATTTCACTCAAGGAGCCAATAGTTGACTAAACAATGACAACAAAAATGTACTCATGGCAAGGTAAAGAATGATCTAAGATAGTCAATTTGTTGTTGTTGTTAGGTAGTGTCAAGTTGATCCCAATGCTGAGTACCAAATGAAGAGAATTGACAACAATCACTATTGGAGCCCAGAAATTGAAAAAAAGAACAGGAAGGTGGTAATGTATCAAACTGGCTGGTAATACATTTTGGAGATTTTAAGGGATTGATGATAAGGGAACAGATATATATTGAGGTCCTTGTAAATGCCAGATCCTATACTTTTATTATCTCCTTTTCCACAATTGGGAAGAAAGCTTTAAGTGTGTACTCCTGGGAGAGGAAAGGCACTAAGGTCATTAAATCATTGTCATGTTTTAGTGTGCCTCAGAATTATCTGAGGGGATTTTTTAAAAATAAATAAAGCATATTGACAGGTCCACCTGGAATTTCTGATCCTGTGAGTCCAGGGTGAGGCTCAGGAATCTGCATTTTTCACAGGTACTTAGGTCAATTTAATATAGATTAACTTTGATTTTTCTCCAAAATATGTTCTGATGACAAAGGACTAAAACAACAACAACAAAGACACCTTTATGGAGGATAGAGATGAGGATGGTATCACATTAGACTCTGTAGACAAACTGTGAGGTATTATGAGTTGGTTTTATTATCACATCTCAGAGAGTTTCCTCTGCATAGCAGCCTATTAATAGTGTTGGCTTCATAGCCATCTTCATGAGCCCAGATTCTGACAGGTCCCAGGGAAAACACACCCTCCAGCTTCTGTGCAGAATGAGGGAGTGGGGCACAGAGTCCAAGGGCTCAGACTTGATTAGGCCTGGCTCCCCAAGCACTCAGCTTTGGGGCCTAACCTCCAGCTGAGAAGAGGAACATAGCTTATTCTTTACCTGTCTGGCCTGACACTTGTCCCCCTTAAGTTGAAAGGAAAAAAATATATCCACTTTTAGTAATTCCTCTTTTATATAAATGTTATTCTTCCTACTCCCCTTACCTCATGATGTTACCCTCATCCACTATCCAAAAGAATAAAAATAAAGACCTCCGAGAATTTAACAATGCTTCATTTTCAAGTTACTACCTTGTTTTTGACCCAATCCAACCTTGCAGATTGGAGACTTTCTCCTATATGTAGGCTGCTTCTTTTTTTCCCCAAAGTGTACAAATATTCCTTTAAAACATCACTGCGGGACCAGGAAAATGAGATATTGTGGTAAGAAAAATCAAGGTGAGTACCTGACAGCTGATTGAAGCACAAGGTAGTCCTATTTGGTACAATAGATCAAGCCCTTCAAAGTGAAAGGAAAACAAAATCAAGAACTGTGCTCCTTACACCTTAGAGTGACATCATGGTATGTTTCGTTCTCTACCAAGCTGAGCCAACAAGACCTCCCCTCGCAATACTTGGCATTGGCCTTTCAAATGCATTTATTTCTCTCTGTGACAGCATGAGCTTGGCAGAACATTGAGAACTGGTGAGTGAGAAGAAAATGCAGTCTTCCTGCTCACAAAAGAGATTCTAAGACATCTTTGCTAACACAGCATTGCCAAAAGGGCTTATGTATGAATCAGCCACAAATGTTAAGTGGGCTGATGAGATTTGCAGAATTTATGAGAATTTCTGATGAAGCAGCAACCAAGAGTGCCTATCAGTTATTGTGTGAGAGTGGTGCAGTCTGTAATTTCACTTGTTTTGGTCTTTGTGTTATTATATGTTGCGCTTCACTGAAGCCTATTGCAAGCTCTTTTTTTCCCTTGCTATCAGAAATCCTGTCGCTTTGTGATGGAGAATGGAGGCTTTTGTGGCAGCAATGCTAAATATTCCTTCAAACTACACAGAAAATGTTGAGAAAAAATTACTGTGTTCTATTAGCATCTGATTCCAGGAACATGATCCTAATTTCCCAACCACAGATACATTTCAGCACTAACCAAAGTCTAGTTGGATATCCTCCCAACTACCTAGGAACCCAGCCAAAAACAGTGTCAAGCAAAAATGGGCCGATTATGCAAATGAGTTGAGTAAAACATGTCTTCAGGTTCCCAGCATCCTTATCATTTCTAGGCCCAGTACTCCCCTAGAGTTACCAGATTTATAAAGAAATACACAGCTCCTGCATTTTGTCTGGCAATCCAATTAAAGCTCTTAGTAGATTTGTCTTAGTCCTTTGCCATCAGAACCTATTTTGGAGAAAAATCAAAATTTGGTCCCAGATGATCCACATTAAGTTGACTAGGGAACCTGTGAAAAATACAGATTTCTGAGTCTTACCCTGGAGTCACAGAATCAGAAATTCCAGGTGGACCTGTGAATATACTTTATTTAAATAATAATTTTTTTAAAAAAAATCCTTCTGATAATTCTGATGCTCACTAAAGCATGATAACAGTTTAAAGACCTTAGTGTCTTTCCTCTTCCAGGAGTTCACACTTAAATCCTCCTTTCTGATTGTGGAAAAGAAAATAATAAAAGTACCAAAAACCAAACCAAACTCACTACCGTGGAGTCGATTCTGACACATAGTGACCCCTCCTTAGGTTTCCGAGGAGATATTGCTCGTAGATTGCCCAGTCTTCCTTCTGAGGAGTGTCTGGTGGGTTTGAACCATAAGCCTTCCGATTAGCAGTCAGATACCTTGGACACTACACCACATTTACAAGGATCTCAATATATATTTGTTTCCTTAATCCCTTCTTAAAAAGAAGCTACCAGGAGAGGTAGCTTCACCGTCGACTGAAGAAAGGAAAGTCAAAGTTGGCCTCTGGTCACTTCCATACAACGAGGGCATAATCTATATAGGAGCCCTGGTGGTGAAACAATTAAGCCCTTGGCTGCTAACCGAAAGGTTGGTAGTTCTAACTCACCTGGAATCTCTGCAGGAGAAAGACATTGCAATAGGCTACTGTAAAGATTACAGCCAAGAAAACTCTATGAAGTAGTTCTACTTTGTCACATGGAGTTGCTATGGGTCAGACTCTACCAGACAGAACTTGAAAATGACAACAACAATAATCTATCTACAAGTCTCTTCATGGCACAGGTCATTTGTGCTCAACTACTAATCTAAAGGTTGGTGGTTTGAATCCATGTAGTAGTGCCTCAGAAGAAAGACCTGGGGATCTGCTTCTGTAAAGTCTTGTTTTTGAGAGGTGCCATAGAGTTGCAGCTCATAGAGACTTTATGTATAATAGAACCAAATGTTGCTGTTCCCCCACCATCCTCCAAGAAAATTCTGTGGAGCATTTCTATTTGTAACTCACAGGGTTGCCTTAATTTGCAATATATTGGAGGACAACGGGTTTGTTTTGGTTTAATCTACGCATAAGGGCTCTAACCTGTGAGACAAACAGTCTGAATTATCAGTAGCGTGCACAAAAAGTCTGAAATAATCAATGCCTAAGGCATTTGACAGGAGCTCTGGTAGCATAGTGGCTAAAGCACTTGACTACTAACCAGAAGGCTGGCGGTTCAAACCCACCAGCCACTCCTTGGAAGGAAGGTTGGGCAATCCTGCTTCCCTAGTGATACTGCCTCGGAAACCCAAGGAGGGATCGCTATGAGTTGGGGCCGACTTCACGGCACATAACAACAACAACAACAACAAGGCATTTGACTGCTAACCAGAAAGCTGGCGGTTCAAATTCACCAGCCACTCCTTGGAAGGAAGACTGGTCAATCTACTTCCATAAAGATACTGCCTCGGAAACCAAGGAGGGGTCGCTGTGAGTCAGAACCCACTGAGGGCAGTGAGTTTGGCTTTTTTTTTTTTGGTTTCTCTGAACTACAATGGTACTTCTTCCCTCTCTGGATCAAAGAGTTAAATTAAAACCAAAATTTTTCCCGTGGTTCGTTTCACTTGTCCCTAATTCTGCTCTCCGCATTTTCAGCACTTTGTCTGATAGCCCCTAACATTATTGTACAGCTCAGTGTGTTTTAAGAGCCACGTGCCAGAGAAAGGGGTAGAATATTGCGCTTAGAACTTCGTAAGACTACGGATCCCATAATGCAATTTCACCTTCCAAAAACTAGCATTCCCGGCATGCAATGCAGCCAGAGTTAGCGATGGAAAAGAACCGCTTGAGTGTCTGAAAATTTTGCTTCAGGTCATATTCTTGCAAAGGACTGACTCGAAAAGGCCTTAGGATATTTTTTGCGGGAATGGTCACGCCCCAAATCCAGAGAAGGAAGGGGAGGAGTCTGAGCCCGGTCACATTCTCCTCTCTTGTTAACTTTCGTAACTCCCAGTGTAACGGCAGGAGTTTGAAGAACTGGAAGTAGTTAGCTGCAAGCTCGAGTTTTCCCCATGACTTCGGTGACCAGAGCCGTGTTCGGAGACCTGCCGTCGGGAGAAGGAACAGTGGAGAAGTTCCAGCTGCAGTCAGACTTGCTGAAAGTGGACATCATCTCCTGGGGCTGCACCATCACAGCTCTGGAGGTCAAGGACAGGCAGGGGAGAACCTCAGATGTGGTGCTCGGTTTTGCCAAGTTGGAAGGTGGGTTGAACTCTGCCCTGAGCTGGTGGCAGCTCCCAGACCCACCCCTTACACAAATCCATGGGAGCTGCCTGTGATGCAAGAGACTGAGGAGAAAATAACCGAGCTGGTGATGGTTCGGAGTGCTTGGATTAGGGCTGTGTTCCATCCAGTTTTGGAAAAATGAATATAAACAGCTGTAGGACTTTGCCTCAGGTTATCCATTGAGGCTTTGGGTTAAACTCCAGCCATCCTGGGGCAACCTTTAAACTGAGAGGGCGCCAGAGGAAAAGCAGGCTAGAGGGGGTGTGTCTCCTAGTTCTCTGTGCCCTTTCTGAAGAATGAAAATCAAAGACCTGCGCTTTCTACTTTTGTTTTCCATTATCAGATTCTCTTTGAGGCCTGGTCAGCTCAGTAAACGCTCTAACATAAACTTAATGGATGCAGAAAGCTTATTTGCCTTGGTCTATGGGGCACCCTCCATAACCCTCCTATTGTACCAGGTACCCCAAGGCTGCTCAATAACCACATATTGAATGAAACAGAGAAAACCAACTTATTGTGTAGAAATGAGGCTTCCTAACTCTGGTGGCGTAGTGTCTAAGGCATTTGACTGATAACCAGAAGGCTGGTGGTTCAAACCCACCAGCCATTCCTCGAAAGGAAGACTGGGCAATATACTTTTGTAAAGATTTACCACCTCAGAAACCTAAAGGGGGTCGCTATGAGTTGGAATCGACTCAGTAGCAGTGGGTTTGGTTTTTTAAGTCGGATGGGAGGGGACCATAGCTGGCACAAGTGGTTTGTGATGGGCTGCTAACCTTAAAGATTGACAGTTCCAACTCTCCCTGTGGTGTCATGAAAGAATGGCCTGGAAACCTGCTTCCATAAAGATTACAACCAAGAAAACCCTCTGGAACAGTTCTACACTGTAACACAGGAGCTCTGGTAGAGTAGTGCTTAAGGCGCTTGACTGCTGACCAGAAGGCTGGCGGTTCAAACCTACCAACCACTCCTCGGAAGGAAGTCTGGGCAATCTACTTCCATAGTGATACCACCTCGGAAACCCAAGGAGGGGTCACTATGAGTCAGTCCAACTTGAGGGCATATAACAACAACACTACCACACTGTAACACATGGGTCACCGTGCATTGGAATCAAGTCCACGGCAACGGTTTTGCTTTTTTGACTTGGTTTATAACTCAAATGGACTTATATTCCATTGGAATCCATGGCCAAGTAAGATTATTTGTTAATTCATGCATTCAAAAATTCTGTTATTTCAATTAATTCATTCAACAAGATAGACAAGGTCCCACCCTCAGGGATTTGCAGTTTATCTAGGGAGATAGACTTTAAGCAAATAGTTGCATAAATAAATAACTACAATTGCTAGTTTGATTACAACAAAGGAAAATATGCCTGGTGTTTTCTCTTGAGGCTATAGTGTAGCAAAGCAGAAAATGAGGTCTGAGATAAGTTGGCAAAGGGGACTGCTTGAGAGTTGATACACTTTGCTCAGTGGTGGGGGCATGGACAAAATCTACTAGAAAGTAGGCTTGAGGTTTTCCTTTTCTTTCTGCCTGTTCAATTCTTAAGATATGTAATTTAAGATATGTAACTTATAATTTGAGGTCAACAGAAAACTCAGAGTATTGCTTTTACCCTAGGAATCTGAAATTTGCTTTGTTTCCTTAACAAAATTAATTTTAAGAAGATTCCTGGGGATCTTATTTCTTGCCCTCTGGTTGCCCTTATCTACCTTGGAGTTTCCAAAGGTTGGGTGGGAAAATTTCTTTGGTAACTTAAGTGAGTCTGTTACAAGAAACTCATTGGCAGAAAGGTTCTGGGACATGGGAAAATCCTTCTTCCTCTTCCTCTCCATATCTTCTGCACTTCTGGGGGGTGGGCAAGAAGGCAAGAGGGTTAACAAATGGCATATAAAACAGGATTCTTTGGAATCATTTTGCTGAGTTACCTCTCTCTGCTAATAGCATAACCATTTTCTAGGCCGAGACATCGAAAAGAGGTTACATAACTGGTGCAAAATCTCCCAGTGGAGTCAAAGGAGAAATAGCCTTGAGTGCCAGAACCAATGGAAAGATTGGAGATGATAAACTGTGGTACCTGCTTTTATCACTGTCTTTCCTTCCCGCCAGCCACTTCTGTAAAGAGTTACAGCCTTAGAAACCCTATAGGACAGTTCTACTATGTTCTGTAGGGTTTCTATGAGTTAGAATCGACTCAGTGGCAATGGATTTGGTTTAGATGATTTTTCCTTCTCCACTTAAATGCCTTCCAGAGGTTCTACTCTCCTTCCACACACACACGTATGCCCATTCACTTAGTACTTTTAGCATCCTTACTTACCAGTTTTTAAGAGTCACATGGATCTAAAAATAAGACGTCTTTGTGGAATTCATACGAAATGTGTGTCATGTAATATGACACCTGGGAAATATCAGCTTCTAAATAAACATAGATGTCCCAGTTGAATAAAGGCATTCTGCAAACTCTTTCTAGGAGTGTGACTCTCATGGGTATCTCAGTGAAAGAAAATATTATGTCCATATGGTCTTAAAAGGAAAGAGGGGAAATCCCTTTAGATTATAATGATCCCATATTTTATTGTCCTTTGTATCTAGTCTGCTGTAACACAAATACAGGTGGGAGGCTTAAAAGAAAAGAAATATATTCTGTTCTCTCACAATTGTAGAGGTGAAAAGTCCAAATCAGGGTCTTGACCATGTCAGTCCCTTCCTTATAAGTAGTTCTGGCTGTTCCTTGGTTCCTTTGTTTGTAGATAGTCTCACCTGGTGAACTGAATCCCCAATATGTGCATGTCTCTATGAATAATCTGCTCTTTTTAAAACCCAGATGTGATTAGATTTAGAACATACCCTACTTGGGTATGACCTGATTAGCATATAAACCAAAAAAAAAAAAAAAGTTGTTGAGTTGATTCCAATTCATCGTGACCCTACAGGACCAAGTAGACTGCCCCCATAGGGTTTCCAAGGCTATAAATCTTTACAGAAGTAGACTGCCATAACTTTCTTCTGCCAAGCAGCAGGTTGAACCACCACCTTTTCAATTAGGTTTTCAGCTGAACTCTTAACCATGGTGTCAACAGGGCTCAATTGATAAACATAATAGAAAACCCTATTAATAAACTGGATTACATCCACAGGTATAGGGGTTAGGACTCCAACACATATTTTGGTGGTGGTGGTACGGGGGCTGGGGGTGGGGGACAACACAATTTAATCCATAACACTTCCTATATTATGAACATTGCTTGAGAAAAATAAATAGCATTTTCTCACCAGTATATATCTCAGAGGAGCTCTGGTAGCATAGTGCCTAAGGCACTTGACTGCTAACCAGAAGGCTGATAGTTCAAACCCACCAGCTACTCCTCGGAAGGAAGGTTGGCCAATCTACTTCTGTAGTGATACTGCCTTGGAAACCCAAGGAGGGGTCACTATGAGTCGAGTCCAACTTGATGGCACATAAAAACAGTAACAATTGTCTATTTAAAAAGAAAACAAAACTATTTTCAAAAGAGGAAATTGAAAAAAAAAAAAAAGCCTCCAAATTTTAAGTAATACTTTCTAATATGTTCAACCATTTTCTAGGTTGTTATAAGTGAGCCCTTATTCCCTTTTTGTGGCTTAGGCTTTCAGTTTTTTGTTGATTCTTTTGGTATTGCTGAAGATAAAGAAGAGTTCATGTATGTCATAACAGGAAACATAATTGTCTTAAGTCAGCACAGTCTGAAATGACACACTGTTACTATTTTAATCAATTTGAGTATATTAAAGCCCACATTAACAAGAAAATAGCACTTGTCTTCAGGGAAGGACCCTGGGTACCTGGAGTACAGAGGTAGGAAAGAGATTTTATTTTCACTGTATTTTCTTTTTTTAATTTTTAAATTTTTGTTGAGAATACACACAGCAGAAACACACACCAATTCAAGTTTCTACACATACAATTCAGTGATGTTAATCACTTTCTTTGAGTTGTGCAACCGTTTTCACCCTCCTTTTCTAATTATGCACTATATAGTCTTTTAAAACATCTGAGTTTCATACCATGGGCACAGATTACTTACTCGAAAAAAAATTAGTATTATATAAACAACTGAGATAAATAATTTAAACTAATAAGACTTGACAGAATAAGTTACCATGTATCCAAAAACATTTTCAGCCATGAGAAACAGCTAAGGATGGATAATTCCAGAAGCTCTGGTGGTGTAGTACCTAAGGCATTTGACTGCTAACCAGAAGGCTGGCGGTTCAAACCCACCAGCCACTCCTCAGAAGGAAGGTTGGGCAATCTACTTCTGTAGAGATACTGCCTCAGAAACCCAAGGAGGGATCACTATGAGTCAGGACCAACTCGACGGCAATGAGTTTGTTTTGCTTTTTTTTGGTATGGTCCTTTTAGAACTTCCAGGTTAGATGTGAACTATCTGTAATTTCCCAAACTGATTGCATAAACTAGGTGGATGACTGTCGTGATGGGAGGTCAGACTAGTTCAGTTTTGCCCTGGAAAAATGAGATCTTTCCTCTATAGAATTTACACCTTTAGTTAAACCTAGAAAATCAGGACACCTACTCCTCCCTTATCCACTGTCTTGTTATCTGACATGTCCATTTATGACAATAGTAAAAAACTATTATCCAACTGTTTTGCACATTAACAGCTTATGTCTGCCAGTAATAAAGACTGAGATGCAAGGCAAGAATTAACACCAGCTGTGATGGTTCGGTTATGGGTCAACTTGGCTGGCCCATGATTCTCAGTGGTTTGGCAGTTAAATAATGATGTAATTTGACAGTTATGTAATGATGTCATCATCTTCCATTTTGCAATCAAGATGTGGTCATCTTCCATTTTTGCATAATGCTGATTTTCAAATAACAGCCTGGTATTTGGAACATATCTGTGGTGATAAGTGAGGAGTAAATGTAGTGTTTCATGTGAGTTTTTCTGCCATTTTTTATATTTGAAAATGATTTTTATCTGTTCTTCCCCATCATAGTTCAAATTGTAAACCCCAAAAATATACTTCAGTTTGGCTAGACCTTGATTCTCAGTAGTTTGGCAGTTATGTAATGATGTAATAGGCAATTATGTAATGATATAATCATCCTCCATGATGTGATCTGACATGTTCAGCCAATCAGTTGTAAGGGGATTATGGTAGGATGCAATACCCTTACTCAGGGCCACAGCCCTAATCCAGTGTAAGGGGAGTTTCCTGCATCACCTTTTACCTTATAAGAGATCAGAGGAGAAAGAAGAAAGCAGAGAAAGAAGTACCTTAAACAAACAACAACAACAACAACAAAAATTGGCCAGCAAGAAAGTAGAACTAGGAGTGGACCACAGCCTTTGGACCCAAGGTCCCTGTGCTGAAAACCTAGACCCAGGAGAAAGACTGATGCCAACACACATGGGGATCTCCAAGGGATGCCAGGCCCACAGATGTTGAAAGAAGATGTGGACTTTTCCCCCAAGCCAACAAAGAGTGAAAGCATTCCCCTAGAGCCGGTACACTGAATTTGGACTTCTGCCCTCCTAAACTGTGAGAGAATAAATTTTTGTTTGTTGAAGCCATCTATTTGTGGTATTTCTGTTATAGCAGCACTAGATAATAAAGAATTTGGTACCAAGAGTGGGGTATTGTTGTAATAGATACAAAAATGTGGAAGTGGTTTTGGATTTGGATAATGAATAGAGATTAGAAGAGTTTTAAGGTGCCTAATAGTAATCTACCACTTGTATGACTGTTGACTGTGGTGGTTTGCATGTTGCTATGATGGTGGAAGCTATGCCACTTGCATTTTAAATACTAGCAAGGTTACCCATGGTGGACAGGTTTCAACAGAGCTTCCAGACTAAGACAGACTAGGAAGAAAGACCTGGTGATCTACTTCTGAAAAAAATTGCCCAGGGAAAACTTCTGATATAGTACTGGAAGATGAGTACATCAGTTTGGAAGGCATTCAAAATACAAATAAAAAAGAGCTGCCTCCTCAAAGTAAAGTAAACCTTAATGACATGTGTGGAATAAAGCTTTCAGAACCTTTATTTGCTGATGTGTCATGACTCAAAATGAAAAGAAACAGGTGCAAGCATCCATTAATAATTGGAAAGTGGAATATATGAAGTATGAATCTCAGAAAATTTGAAGTGATCAAAAATCAAATGGAGCACATAAAGATCAATATCCTAGACATGAGCTGAAATGGACTGGTATTGGCCATTTTGAATCAGACAATCATATGGTCTACTATGCCAAGAATGTAAAATTGAAGTGGCATGGTGTTGCATTCATCATCGAAAAGAACATTTCAAGATCCATCCTGTCAGTGATAGGATGATATTCATATATCTACGAAGACCAGTTAATATTTTCTCACATTTATCCACTAACCACTAATGCCAATGATGAGGAAACTGAACACTTTTACCAAGTTCTGCAATCTGAAAATGATCAGACATGCAATCAAGATGCACTGATAATTACTGGTGATTGGAATACAAAAGTTGGAAGCAAGAAGGATCAGTAGTTGGAAAATATGGCCTTGGTGATAGAAGTAACTCCAGAGACTGCATGGTAGAATTTTGCAAGAGCAATGACTTATTCATTGCAAATACCTTTTGTCAGCAACAGAAATAGAAACTATACACATGGACTTCACTGGATGGAAAAAAAAAACAGGAATCAAATTAACTACATCTGTGGAAAAGACAGTGGACAAGCTCAATATCATCAGTCAGAACAAGGCCAGGGACCAACTGTGGAATAGACCTTGAATTTGCTTATATGCAAGTTCAGGTTGAAACTGAAGAAAATTATAACAAGTCCACAAAAGCTATAATATGGCCTTGAGGACATCCCACCTGGATTTAGAGATCATCTTAAGAATAGATTTGGTGCATTGAATACTAATGATTGAAGACTTGACAAGTTGTGGGATGACGTCAAGGACATCTTACATGGTGAAAGCAGAAGGTCATTAAGAAGACAGAAAAGAAGGAAAAGACCAGAATGGATGTCAGAAGAAACTATGAAACTTGTTCTTAAACAGAGAGTAGCTAAACTGAATAGGAAGAAATGATGGAGTGAAAGAGCTGAACAGAAGATTTCAAAGTAGCTCAAGAAGACAAACTAAAGTAATATCATGAAATTTAATACTATAAAGACCTGGAATTGAAAAATCAAAGGGAATGAACATGGTCAGCATTTCTCAAGCTGAAAACACTGAAGGAAAAAAATTCAAGCCTCGAGTTGCCATATTGAAGGATTCTATGGGCAAAATATTGAATGATGCAGGAAGCATCAAAAGAAGATGGAAGAAATACAGAGTTGCTAAAGAATTGGTTGACATTCAGCCATTTCAGGAAGTAGCATATGATCAGGAACCTATGGTATTGAAAGAAGAAGTCCAAGCTGCATTGAAGGCACTGGTGAAAAACAAAGCCACAGGAATGATGGAATACCAATTGAAATGTTTCAATAAATACATTATTGAAATATGCCAACAAATTTGGAAGACAGCCAACTGACTGGAAAAGATCTATATTTGTGCCCATTTCAAAGAAAGGTGATCCGTAATCCAACAGAATGTGGCAATTATTGAACAATATCAGTAATATCACATGCAACTAAAATGTTGCTGAGGATGATTAACAAATTATTGCAACAGTACATCAATAGGGAACTGCTAGAAATTTAAGCCAGAAGTAGAAGAGGACATGGAATGAGAAATATCATTGCTAGTATCAGATCGTGGCTGAAAGCAGAGAATACTAGAAAGACGTTTGCCATTCTTTTATTAACTTTTATGTAGATCATAACACATTATGGAAAACATTGTGAAGAATGGTTCCAGAACTCTTAACTGTGCTCATACAAGCTTGTACATAGAACAAGAGGCAGTCATTTGAACAGAACAAGGAGTTATATCATGGTTTAAAGTCAGGAGCAGTGTGCATCAAGGTTGTATCTTTTCGCCATTCTTTATCAGTTTATATCCTAAGAAAATAATCTGAGAAGCTGGACCATGTGAAGAAGAATGCAGCATCAGGATTGGAAGAAGACTTATTAACAACCTGTGAAATGCAGATGAAACAACCTTTCTTGCTGAAAGTGAAGAGGACTGGAAGTATTTACTGATGAAGATGCAAGACTACAGCCTTCAGTGTGGATTACACTTCAGCATAAAGAAAACGAAAATCCTCATGACTGGACCAATAAGCAACATCATGATGAATGGTATAAAGACTGACATTGTCAAAGATTTCATTTTACAGGAACCCATGATCAATATCCATGGAAGCAGTAGTCAAGAAGTTAAAGGACATATTGCATTGGGCAAATCTGCTGCAAAAGATCTCTTTGAAGTGTTAAAAAGCAAAGATGTCACTTTGACATAGGTGTATCTGACCCAAGCCATGTGTGATAGTTGGAGCTGTGTGTCAACTTGGCTGGACCACAATTCTGTGTGGTTTATGCAATTATGATGTGGGTTATTCCCATGATGGGATCAGATGTATATGTTTTGAGCACTCAATCCATTGAAAGGGAGTTTCCTTAGGGATGTGGCCTACTTCCAGTATATTTATGGACATCCTGGGAAAAGAGACACTCTTCTGTGGATTGGGATCCTGTTGTGCTGCCTACAACTGTCTGTGAGCGAACAATCCACCATTTGGCCTGGAGATCTTGGATTCATCATTTATTGAAGTCAACAGCCAGTATACTGCCTGCCAACCTTGAGCTCCTCAGCCCCTGCGTGAGTCTCCAGCTTGAC
>NW_006921718.1:3905238-3908562 GCF_000298275.1 Orycteropus afer afer | reverse complement strand
TATATATATATGTATACACACACACACACACACATACTCTAAACTGCTAGAAGAATAAACAAATCTATCTTGGAGAAGGGACTTGACTGCTAACCAGAAGGCTGGTGGTTCAAACCCATCAGCCACTTCTTGGAAGAAGGTTGGGCAATCTACTTCCGTAATGATACTGCCTCAGAAACCCAAGAACCCAAGGAGGGGTCGTTATGAGTCAGGTCCAACTCAACGGCACATAACAACAACAACATCTTGGAGAAAGTGCAGGCAGAATGCTCCTTAAAAGCAAGGATGGCGAGACTTTGTCTCACATACTTTGAACATGTTATCAGGAAGGACTAGTCCCTGAAGAAGGACATCATGCTCAATAGAGTCAAGGGTCAATGAAAAAGAGGAAGAACCTCACTGAGAGGGACTGACACAGTGGCTATAACAATGGACTCAAATATAGTAATGATTGTGAGGATGGTGTAGGACTGGGAAGTGTTTCATTCTGTTGTACATAGTGTCTCTATGATTCAAAACTGTCTCAACAGCACCTAACAACAACAACAGCAACAATAGTAGAAACCTAGATTGCCCTGAAGTAACTGTTGGTAGAATCAAGTGCATCAAGGTAATTCTGGCAGGAGCTCAGAAGGAAGTAAGGAGAACTGTAACACCAGAGATAGCACAGATGGAGAGAAGCAACAGCAGAGAAATGGCAGCAACAGAATCAGGAAATTGGTGCAAGATGGCATGGGAGCCAACCCCATGGAGCAAGAGTGCTGAGTACCTTTGGGCAGGAGACTTTCTGGCAGAGTGGGATGTCTCTGGGCACTTGTTAGCAGTGCTAGGCTTGCCAACCCATGGAGTGAGAGAGCTAAGTGCCTTCATGCCAAGGTTTATTGGCAGAGTGTGTGCTTCCAGGCACTTACTGGTAAAGCTAAAGAGCTTGGTGACACTTGCCCAAGCAGGGCAGAGGCCAGGCTAGCCCAAGAATCAGAAAACTGAAGCTGAAGACAGAGCATGTGCAAAGCAGAGCTCCTAAATCTCACAGGGTAGGACCATGTCTTCTGGGATCTCAAAGGGTAGAACCATGGCCTACTGGGACTCAAAGGGTGGGGCTATGGCCTCCTAGATTTCAAAGAATCAGGTCTTCACCAAGTCCATTCCAGAGTGTGGGGCTGCTATTCACAAGTGCCAGGGCCATGGGGATGAAGCCTTTGCTCAAAGCTGAGGGGGTGGGGCTGCCCTGCCCAATGGGCAGAAAAATGGGGCCTACTCTGTCCAAGGGAGGTAGGGTCACCACTCAGTTGGACTAGGAAAACGGGGCCGCCCAAAGCCGAGGGAGCAGAGTTGCCATCCCAGTGGGCATGGAAGGCAGAGCTGAAGTCCAGGATAGAGTAATCTTCACCTAGAATCCTAAGAGCATGGCCAATACCCAGTCTGGAGAGCAAGGCCACTGAGTAGATGGTCTCAGAGAACAGATGATTATTTTCAAGCCTTGGGAGCTTATAAAAATTGTTCTGCTGGGTTTTTGACTTGCTTGGTATCCATTATCCCTTCTTTCCCTCTAGTTTTTCCCCTTTGTAGTAGAAATGTCTATCTTATGCCTGTTTCATCATTTACTTTTGAAATAGACAATTTGTATTCTAGATTCACAAATGAAGAGGAATTTTGCCCAGATGGAATTTGGACTTGAAGTTGATTTAAGACTTTTGGGATGATACGATGAGGTGAAAGTATTTTGCATGTGGTAAGGACATGAATTTTGGGGAACTAAAGGGTGAAATGTCATAGATTAAATTGTTGTTGTTGTTGTTGTTGTTATGTGCCGTCGAGTCGGCCCCGACTCATAGCGACCCCTCCTTGGGTTTCCGAGGCAGTATCACTACGGAAGTAGGATTGCCCAACCTTCCTTCCAAGGAGTGGCTGGTGGGTTTGAACCGCCAGCCTTCTGGTTAGCAGGCAAGTGTCTTGTAGCCCCCCCCCCCCAAAATATGTGTCCACTTAGCTGGGCCATGTTTCTCAGTGGTTTGTCATTTATGTAATGATGTAATTTGGCAGTTATATAATGGTATTACCATTCCCCATGATATGATTTGATGTGATCAGCCAATTAGTTGTAAGGTGATTAGGGTGGGATACAACACTCTTACTCAGATCACAGCTCTGATTTGATGTAAGGGAAGTTTCCTGCACCACCTTTTATCGTACAAGAGATAAAGGAGAAAGAGGCAAACAGAGAATGAGGCTCCGCAGCAAATTAAAAAAATGGCTAGCAAGAAAGAAGAGCTAGGAGCAGAGTGCCTCCTTTGGACCCAGGGTCCCTGCACTGAGAACCTCTTAGACCCAGGGAAGATCAATGTCAAGAACCATGGAGATCTCCAAGGGATGCCAGGCCCACAGATGTTGAAAGGAGACATGGACCTTCCTCCAGAGCCAACAGAGAGGGAGAGCTGGTACCCTGAATTTGGACTTCTGACCTCCTAAACTGTGAGAAAATAAATTTCTGTTTGTTAAAGCCATCCACTTGTGGTATTTCTGCTATAGCAGTACCAGATAACTAAGACACCTCCACACATAGAGTCATGACCTAGGTAAGAAGTTTTGCTTATAAGCCACAGATATAAACCTACCCTTACAATCAACGAGACTCCTTCCCCTTTATTTTCCCCCCAGTTACCACCAAAAACCTAGCTATTACTTTCACAA
The DNA here is from genome assembly GCF_000298275.1 of Orycteropus afer afer. Classification (NCBI taxonomy): domain Eukaryota; kingdom Metazoa; phylum Chordata; class Mammalia; order Tubulidentata; family Orycteropodidae; genus Orycteropus; species Orycteropus afer. The sequence goes on along the minus strand of NW_006921718.1, from coordinate 3,905,871 downwards.
GAGCCATTATGGGGGGAAAATAAAAAAAAAAAAAAAAAACACTTAGAAACCCTAAGCTCAGAAGAGAGGGTATAGGGAAGGGGACCAGTTTAGAGGTTGCTTTTTTAGGTATAAATTTCAAGAGTGCCCTTGTAGGATTGAGGATTCCTGATTAAAATCTATCTGTGCTTTGTTCTTTAAAGTTTTGTGACCTTAGTCAAGATATTTAACTTCTTCAGAGTTATTTCCTCACTTGGAACAAATGGATTATGACGATTAAATATGCTACTGCTGGCTGATGGTAGATTAGATAGTAGACAGATGATTGAATGTGCTGGTAGCATAGTGCTTAAGGCACTTGACTGCTAACCAGAAGGCTGGCAGTTCAAACCCACCAGCCTCTCCTCAGAAGAAAGGTTGGGCAATCTACTTCCGTAGTGATACCGCCTCGGAAACCCAAGAAGGGGTAGTTATGAGTCGGGGCCGACTCCATAGCATATAACAACAACAAAAAAACATTCAGTACATAGCTACATTCATAAGGTTTTCCCTGGCCAATTCTTTGAGAAGTGGATGGCGTCTTCCTTCTTCCTAGTCTGTCTCAGTCTATAAGCTGGGCTGTTACCTGTGCACCAGGTGCATCTCGCTGGGTTT
>NW_006921718.1:3898710-3902818 GCF_000298275.1 Orycteropus afer afer | reverse complement strand
TACTACACCGCAAGAGCTGATTCAATGATAACTGATTTTCTCCCATCTCCCCAATTCACCCATTGGCTTGATTAAATCACCATTCATGGCTTGGCCTAAGAACTGCCTCTTTCATAGAAAACAGTATTTTCTTCATTTCAGAACAAGCTTTTTCGTCATGCCTTACTTAGGATTTGGGGGCTGTCACTCTTTGTGAGTCTGGGATATAAAAGCTTAGTGACATATGAAGATAATATAAAGCCATTTGCTGTGAAGGATTTTTTAGAGATAGTTGGGAGTGATGGTTTCTGCTGTCTTTAAGGTTTAACCCTTATACACTATTCATCCAAATCAAAGAATTAACCTCTTCATGTGCTGAGTAACTGTTGCCAGGAAGTGGTCACTTCTGAGAAAATCCATGTCAGCCTCCTGAGAAGGAGTCCTGATGTTGGGTTTGTGGCTCTGTCTCCAACGCCTTGCATGCTACTGGCAGAGTGAGGGATCAGTATACGTTTGTTGAATGAATCAGGGTAGGAGTCAAAAGCAAATATAGCCAAATAATTTTTAGACAAAAAATCTGCTTTTCTTCACATTTCTGAGGTCCTAAAAAGCAGATGAAGCAAAACTGAGAAGTGGTTATTTGGGCTTTTGGGGCTTTTTATGGTAGTTGGTATAAGGGGTTTTACAGCTACAGCTTGAGAGAGAGAGGAGGAGGGGGAGAGAGGTTGGAGTGGGAAAAGATCAGCCTGGCCTATGCCTAGGGAAAGCCCTATACTTTCTAAGCAATAAAATGCTTAAGAACAGAAACTCAGGAGCCAGACTCCCTGGGTTCAAATCCTGGTTCTGCCACTTGCTAACTTTGTATTTTGAAACTGATTACCTAACTTTTCTGTGCTCAGTTTCCCCATCTCTAAAATGGGGCTAGTAATAGTTTCTACCTCACAGAAATGTCCTGAAGAGGAAATGGGTTACATGTAAAGCCCTTAGAAAGTGGCTGGGACTTAGCTGTGCTTTAAGTTTAGCTAGTATGATTAGTCCATGGGCAAGACTCTGAGAAACCTGCAGATTAGCAAGGATGTGGACCAGGAAGGGACTGGAAGAGAATGATTGATGATTCATTTACATCCAGCCAAGTAAGTAATGCGAGCCTATGACCTGTAACTGGGCTAAAAAGTTCAGGATCTGTATCCTAAGCACCCCTCCTACCATGGTAAAAATAGTTCATTTTTTGCTGATCTGCGATAGGCATAGTAGATATGAAATATCACAGGAAAAGGGAATGGAATTCCAAGAATATCTAAGTTGAATAATAGAGTAGAAAGAAATCTTTGTGAAAATATTAAAAAAACCAAACTATCTCTAAACCTTCATATCTTCCACTGTAAATTAAACTAGAAGAATATAGGTGACAGGGGAAATTAAAGAAAAGGAGCAAAGTGGAACAACCCCAGAATGGAAATAATGAGAATGTTGACATAATGTGGAAAAGGTAACCAAAGTCACTGAGCAATATAGAATTGTATACCAAAAAACAAATCAAACTCACTGCCATCAGCCAGATCTCACTCATAGTGACCCCTCCCTTGGGTTTCCAAAGTGATATCTCTACAGAAGTAGATTGCCCACCCTTCCTTGCAGGGAATGGCTGGTGAGTTTGAACTGCCAGCCTTCTGGTTAGCAGCCAAATGCCTTAGGCACTACAGCACCAGAGCTCCCATAGACTTGTACAGAAATTGTTAAATGAGAACCTAATTTGCTGTGTAAACTTTCACCAAAAACTCAATAAAATACTTTTTAAAAAAGAAAAGGAGTGTACTGTAATGTGCACGTGATCAAAGTTGTAAGTACAAGGATATTCTTGCTATGTTGCCTTTTATATCCAAACAAAAAAAAAATCAATATACCATGCAGCCATCAAAAGGAATATAGTAAATTAATATGTATTGACATGGAGAAATCTTGACATTTGATTAAAAAAACAAAAAAAGTTCTAAAATAATGTGTATAGCATGATCCTCTTTATATAAGATCTGTGTGTGTTTGTATATTGGTATTTGTGATTGAAAAACAACCCCAACTCACTGCATGTTGATATGTGCCAGTAAATCACTTCTGATTACAGTGACACTATAAGGTAGAACTATCCCATAGAGTTTTCTCGGCTGTAATCTTTACAGGAGTAAATCACCAGGTCTTTTCTCCTGCAGAGGCACTGGTGGGTTTGAACTCCCAGTCTTTCTGTTAGCAGCTGAGTGTGTAACCATTGGCCAACAGGGCTCCTAATATGGGCGCAGTTATACTAAAAAATAATGTAGGATATATATATGCTAAAAAATTATTTATTTTCTTTCTGAAGTTAAAATTTAACTGGCTTTTCTATATTTCATCTGGCTACACTACTCTATATAATTCTGGGTTATTTCACTCTCTTTAAAGGATATTTTATGTCTTAATTGTATGCCTTTTTTAAATTTTCAAGAGGAAAAAGGATAAAATAGTTTCCTCTCAAGACTATACAAAAGCATTAAGAAAATTGATTGGCCTAGATTAAAGCAGATTACAGAGTCACATATATATTAAGAGCCCAGTTTTATTAAAAGGGAAAAAAAAAGCACATGTAGGAATGTAATTAAAAACTAGAAGGATAGTCATAAGAATTATATTAATGGTTCTCTGTGGTGATGAGATAAGGATGATTTGAATTTTTTCTTTCTTCTTTATAAAGTTCTTTACATTTGTTTACAATGAACCTGAACTACTTTGGGGAATGGAAAAAGATTATGTGTCAAGAACACCATTTTTCTGTTTCCACGAGGTCTTTGATTTGCCCAAATTGTTCCTGCTTGTAGCATGCCTCAGAAGGAAGTGGTAGGCAGCAGTGTGAGCCTCATACGTTGTTTAAAATCTTTTAAAAAAATGCTATCATCCCATGTCATTGCAGGGTACCTCCAAAAGCAGCCCTACTTTGGAGCAGTGGTTGGGAGGGTGGCCAACCGAATTGCCAAAGGAACATTCACATTGGATGGGAAGGAGTACAAGCTGGCTGCCAACAATGGGCCCAACAGTCTGCATGGAGGAGTCAGAGGGTTTGATAAGGTGAGTCAGTGCATTTGACTGATTGCCTGCCACCTGACACACTTCACAAAATATTACCAAGCACACCTTCTGTTTGCCAGGCACAATCCCAGGCTTAGAGCAAATTCAGCATGGTAAGGGGTCCCCCTGGTTTTGGGGAACAATGCAATGGCCATGATCCAGGGCCCATCCTTCTTCAGCTCATCTGACAATATCAGACAGGGGAGGTCCCTAGTGAAAGAACAGTGGCCTTGAATTAGGAAAGGACTTGGGAAGGGCAGAGAACTTCTTTTCTGCAGTGTTGGGGCAGGTTACTTCCTGTCCTCAGTTTCCTCATTTCTAAAATGGGGCTAATAATAGTTATTGTTATGCTATCTCATAGCAGTGTCCCAAAGATTAAATGAATTAAATGGGATCAGGGGGTCAGGTTGACCTGAGGCACGACAGAAAAGTGGATTAATAATAATACCCATCACTGACATTACAAGACATTCACATTCAGTGTCTCTAATCCTTACTAGAACCCTGTATTGTCACCAAATAAGAAATCTGAGATTCCAAAAGGCCTCACAACTCCTAAGTGGGATAGCCAGATCTGCCAGGCCCAAAGCCCTTATCCCTACTATATACCTGTTGGTGTCCTCCGAGGCCACTGTTGGTGGCCCCAATTTAGCACGCCTCTCATCTCCCTTTATTTGCTATAAAGTCCCTTCCCATGCACTGTATCACTGCATCCAGGCCTGCCCTTCCCTTCTATGCCTAAGGTTCTCCCTTTCAATGTTAAAACTCCCATTTCCCAAGTGAATCTCTACAAAACAAAGTTATGACAGCATGTTTATTAAACAGCTTCTCTCTAAGGTAGGAATGCCTGCCATCCTTAGCCCTGTGGGATCTCTCTCACATGTCTCATTTCAGGCTGTGTTGTTGTTGTTGTTAAGTGCCGTCGAGTCATTTCCGACTCATAGCAACCCCATGCACAGCAGAACGAAACACTGCCCGATCCCGCGCCAGCCCCACAATCCCTGCTATACTTGATCCCATCATCGCAGCCACC
>NW_006921718.1:3883006-3896115 GCF_000298275.1 Orycteropus afer afer | reverse complement strand
AATTTGAGTGGTGCCACATCAGCAAATGAAGGTCTCGAAAGCTTCCTCTTTTCCATGATTAAGGCTGTAAGGGAGATTATTTTAGTAGTTAACTTTCCTTTAAATTGTACCACCCAGGCTGTGTCCTAGAGGAGAGACAGAGAAAGCAGAAACGTGTATGGCAGCTAGGGACCACAATTTCTTCTTTTCTGTCTCTGCCTGTACTTGTCCTCTTGAAGGAAGTTGGTCACTGTGTTTCCCCTATCTCACCAGCTTCTTGTCTGTAGCCTAGGACCAGACTGTCTTATCAGTTCTCCTTTTCTCTTGACTCTTCACGCCATGAAGACCATACAGGCAAAGAGTAATTCCTGTCCTTCCAGTGTTAGGACAGAGGGTTTCTAGAATATGCCAGGTCCGTGGGCAAACCCCAACCACAGGAAGTAAGACTCAACTGTTTTAGACAATGATTTTCAAAGGAGCCTCAGGACATGTTCCTGATCCCTCTACTCCACTGTGTTGTCTTCTATGGTGTTTCTTATTATATATGCCATCTATAAACATAGCAAAATAGTGAATATGTATGTCCTTCAATTTGGTACTCCTCCTGAGCCCCTCAGTGAACCAGGAAGCATAGTAGGACTGGGGATTCCAAATTGAATGAGGCACAGAATGGTCTCTGTCCTCCTGAAGCTCACAAAATAGTGAAGGAGGCAGACCCTTACATAATAACTGTCAGAGGCAGGCTGCAACAAGCCCCATACTATAGATGCCAACAGTGTTGAGAGAATTGGGTATGGGTGGATTAATTGCAGCTGGGAAGGTGAAATTTGAACTACCCTTGAAAAAAGGATAGCATTTCATTTAATATGTGGATATTAGAGAGAATAGCTGTGCAATGGACCAGGCAGAGATAGGAAAAGACTTTGGATGCTGTTATGGAATGTTATTATTTTTTGAGCATAGTAACATGAGCACTATCAGATGAACTTTGTTTTTAAGTTGTGTTTGCTTTCAACACAGACCTGTTTGCCATCTTTAGTCCTTGAGTTTGCTGATAGAAGTTTATTTGATTAATGTTCATATGTTAGAAGGGATATTAGACTTTTACTTTATAATTATTGCTTTGGAGGTATGGGTTTTTCATTTATATCAACATAATTTTTAAAAAAGATGGAATTTGAATAGCTTGGCAGGATTAGAAATGGTATAAGTAGGCCTACCAAAACCCAATCCCATTGCCATCAAATGGATTCCTACTCAAAGCGACCCTATAGGACAGAGTGGAACTGTCCCCATAGGGTTTTCAAGGCTGTAAATCTTTATGGAAGCAGACTACCTCATCTTTCTTCTGCAGAGTGGCTGGTGGGTTCAAACTGCCAACGTTTTGGTTAGCAGCCAAGTGCCTTAACCACTGCACCATCAAAGCTTCTTCAGGTGGGCCTCAAAAAAAGCACAAAAAACAAACTCACTGGCATTGAGTCAATTCCAACTCTTATTGACCCCATTCTGTTTCCAAGGCTATAAATCTTTACAGAACGAGGCTGCCTCGTCTTTCTTCTATGGAGCAAATGCTGGGTTTGAACTGCTGACCTTTTGGTTATTAGCCAAATGCCTTAGCCACTGTACTACCTGAGCTCCTTTCAAGTAGGCCTAGAGATGCAAAATTTCTGGAAATTTGTAAACATCAGAGACAGGAAAATCCTTCTGTAAATAGGAAATATACTTATCTGATGATACACATCACAAAAATCTTTCCATTTTGTCCTTTTGCTAAAGATGGAAATCTAGGTAGCAACTTATGAACATTTTATTTCAAATATTCCAAAAATCCGAAGGTGTCGTGTTGGTGAGTGTCTTGTTGTATATGTTTTCACCACAATAAAAGTTAAAAAAAAATTGAAAAATTCCTGATTCTTAAAATGTCCCATTTGGGAAGTTATATTTTTCTTTGTTTCATTACACATATAACAGGCTGCATGTTTAAGTGGCTGGAAAGTTCAACATTTCTGGGAGTTAATTAGGTGTTAAATTAATTTCCCTAAGGTCAGTGACTTGTTTCAAATACCAGCTGCTTTCACCATAGGTGAGGACAGAGGCCTCTATTCCCACTGGGCTCCCCTCCTGGCAAATGCAACATCAGTGTAAGAGAGCCAAGCCCTGCCTGGAGTGGGTGGGCAGCACCTGGGCTCACAGACACGTTATTATCTTTCAAGTCTATTTGGAATGACAAAGTTTGAGCTCAACTCACCTGTTGAAAATGGACACTCTCTGTAATTGAACTCACTCCCGTGCTCCCAGCCAAGCACTAGATAGGCATATAGGATGAGCATTTATATAAGATAGATAGGCTTCTTAGAATGATCAATCATGGGAGAACAGAAGAGCAGTGTTTGCACAAACAGATAGCTCAGGGAATAGGAATATATAGGAAAGAAGGACACAGGGAAGAGGTAATAATAGGGAGGAAGTGGGAAGAGAGCTGTTAGTTACATTGTGGGGAATTACAGTCAGTGTCATGAAACAAAGTGTGCATGAACTGCTGTATGGAAAATGAATGTGCTCTGTAAACTTTCATCCAAATCACAATAAAAATTTTAAAAAAGAAAATGGACACTTTTAAAACATTCACTGAAACAAAGGTGTAAATTAGTATAGACAGCCAAACCATTAGTGTGATAGCCAGTCCTGAATTTGAATCCTAGCTCTGTCACTTTTTCATGTATGACTAAACAAGATAGTTTTTTCCTTTCAAACATAAAGTATGAAAAGATGTTACCCTACTCTCCAAGACATGGGAGATAGAAGTAGACTAGTGAACCTCACTGAACTCAATTTACTCATCTGTAAAATGGGGCTAAGAATATTACTTAGAGCTATATTAAATTACCAGTGTTTGACTGTTTTGACCTGCAGAAAATGGCAATTTCATTTGGTTCAACCAAGTCCTTACCTTGCAAGGTGATTTATATAAAGCACTAGGTCTGTGCCTGGTGAAAATTCTACAAATGTGGAGATCTCATCCAGCTGCCATACTTGTTCCTGTCTTCTCTGGCTCTAGCATATAACTTTAAAGGAAAGTTCATTACCAAAATTATTTCCCTCACTGCCTGAAATGAGACCAGTGAGAGAGTCATTAGGGTTAACACACAGACTCCCACTGAGCTAAGAAGCAAGATTCCCCTTCAAAGAATAGAAATTTCTGACCAAGTCTGATAGTATAGAATAAGGGAGCAGGCATATGTTCAAGATCAGACCATTCTTTTCAAATCTGCTGTCATTTCCCAGAAGGAAGATTGGGAAATCTACTTCTGCAGAGATATCACCTCGGAAACCCAAGGAAGGATCACTATGAGTTAAATCAACTTGACGGCAGTGAGTTTGGTTTTTTGGTTTTGCTGTCGTTTACTAGCCATGTGACCAGGGGCAAGTGAGTTATCCTTCCTGAGCTTCAGTTCTCCTATTAATCATTGAAGATAAATGATAATTATGAAGATAAATCAAATGAAGATAATGATACTTAAAGACTGCTGTGAGACAGATGAGATAATGCCTGTGAAGTTTCTAGCAAAGAATCTTGGCTCGTCATGGGCACTTGGTAAATGTTGGTTTTCCCTTCCCCATAAGGATAATCTGGAGTCTCGGGGACAAATTTGAGAGGAACCACTACATTAACCCAAGATTCCTATTGCTATTTCCTAAAGCCAAACCTTTTTGAGGAAACGTGTCTTCATATTTTTCTTCCTATTCTTAGAATCGTATTTCCTAAAACAAGACGAAACTTTTGAGATCACTTTTTCAACCCCTTTATTTGAAGAAGGAGCACTGGTGGTATAGTGGATAAGGCATTTGGCTGCTAACCAGAAGGTCAGTGGCTCAAACCCACTAGCTGCTCCATGGAAGGAAGATGAGGCAATCTACTTCCATAAAGATTTACCTTGGAAACCCAATGGAGTCTCCATGAGTTAGAATTGACTTCATAGTTGTTGTTATGTGCTGTCAAATTGGACCCGACTCATAGTGACCCCTCCTTGGGTTTCTGAGGTGGAATCGCTATGGAAGTAGATGGCCCGACCTTCCTTCCGAGGAGTGGCTTATGGGTTTGAACTGCCAGTCTTCTGGGTAGCAGTCAAATGCCTTACGCACTACGCTGATGTTGTTGTTGTTGTTTGCCGTCGAGTCGGACCCGACTCATAACGACCCCTCCTTGGGTTTCCAAGGCAGTATCACTACGGAAGTAGATTGCCCCATATTCCTTCCAAGGAGTGGCTGATAGTAGTGGGTATCTATGAAAGGGATTGATGCCCAAAGTCACATAGTGAGCAAAGGACAAACCTGGCCCCAAAATCAGGCCTCATGGCTTTTGGGCTAGAGCTCTTCCTAATGGAACAAGTGCCTTCTTATTTGTTTTTAACTCTGCCAAGGGAACATGCAGAAACTCAAAGTATTTTTTGAATAAGTATTCACATCTAGTACCCCCAGGAGAGAGAGGGTATTAGCAGATACTGCTATATAATATTTACCAGAATTGGGCTCCAAGATAAAAATGTATCTGAAAAAAAAAATTAAAGAAGGGAAAGAGGAAAATATTGTACACACATGCATATAAATTTAGCAAGAAAAAGTAGAGAATGTGAGCAGGGAAAGAAAAAAACTTTTTTTTTCCCTCTCAAAAGCAATTCTGAATAAAAACTTTTAGCATTGAAAATCCAGGGTGTTATTCAAAAACCCTAATGATTGATGTAATCACTTCCCTTCCTGGAATCAGTTGTCTTTAAATATTAAAATGTGGCATTTAGCTTGAGGTTGGAGTTATCAAACAGCTTTAAAATCATTCATTTTTTTCTAGGTCCTTTGGACCCCTCAGGTGCTATCAAATGGCGTTGAGTTCTCACGCATCAGTCCAGATGGTGAGGAAGGCTACCCTGGAGAGTTGAAAGTCTGGGTGACTTACACGCTGGATGGCGGAGAACTCATGGTCAACTATAGAGCGCAGGCTAATCAGACTACACCAGTCAATCTGACCAATCATTCTTACTTCAACCTGGCAGGCCAGGTAAGTGAACTTGCTTCTTCTCTCCTTTTATAACTCATGTGCATTGTGGCATGCCCTGGGGGAGTGGCTGGAGAGAGCAACCCAAGATGCAATTACTTTAGAGTAACCCCCATAATAATGAAAAGTGCCCAGGAGAGCATCTGATTCATAGTAAGTTCTCAATAAATGGATGTTACAGTGAAGGATAGAATGAATGCATTATTTTGTTCCCAACATGCTTCAGACAAGTAACCAGCTCTCTCAATAGCTTCCTTTCATCTAATTGTAATATATGTGTGGTGTAGTAAATTATATAATGTGGCTTTTTTAGCCATAAGTCTTTGTAAACTCCGTAGTGGAATTTGCCACAAGCAACTGAGTAACTCCTGATTGTTAAAGTTATCCACCTAGGGCATATCTGTTAAGAGTGGCACTAAGCAATCTTCTGGAAAGTTCTCTCTCTCTCAGGTGTATAGAATTCTGATGTTGGGAATGGTTAGTTTGGCCACTCTGTCAGGCTCAAAAGGAGCCCTCCTAGAGGCAGAAGGAGTTTCTCTGACCGCTGGCTGAGAAAGATGTGCTGCTAAGAGAAATACACTCCTGAGAGACACGCACTTGCTGAGAAACAGACACAAGAGACATGCGCTGATGAGAGATGCAAGAGACATGCTGCTGAGAGAGACATGAGAGACATGCACTGCTGAGAGAGAGACATGCACTGCTGAGAGATGCAAGAGATACACACTGCTGAGAGAGATGCGAGTGACACACTGCTGAGAGACGAGGGACACACATTGCTGAGATACCCAAGAGACACACTGCTGAGAGACACATGCTGCTGAAACAAGAGAGACACACACTGCTGAGAGATGTGAGAGACATGCACTGCTTAAAGACACGATAGATGCTGCTGAGACACGAGAGATACACACTGCTGAGAGACATGAGAAACACATTGCTGAGAGACATGAGAGATGCACTGCCGAGAAAGAGACACAAGAGACACACACTGCTGAGAGACAGAGACGAGAGGCACACACTACTGAGAGAGAGACTGCCAGCTGCTAAGTGAGACGGCCAGCTCCAAAAGACAGTGCATTTCTGAACTTGAATTGTAGCCTATTGCTTCCCTCATAAACCTCATAATCTGTGAGTTCTGTGTGGCCATTGCAGTGAATTTTCTAACCCAGCAGAGAGGTGGTGGGTGCTGCTGGAGGAACAGTTGGTGCCAGGGTTTTTGAAAGGGCTGGAGGGAGGCAGCATGTCTGGCCCCACAGAATAGGCCTTGAGCTACTGATGGTGATTCTGTCTTTCTCTTGTGGGGTTAGAGGAGGTCAGAAGATGTGGCCTCCTTGCCCCCTTTGGCAATATGCTTGCCTTTGCTTCCCCTATTCCACTCCTACTGCCAGGAATTACTTCCAATTATTTTCCAGGAATCTCTGGGTGGTCCAAAAGGTTAAACATTCAGATACTAACTGAAAGGTTGATGGTCCAAACCCACCCAGAAGCACCTCTGAAGTCAAGCCTGGTGATCTGCTTCCAAACATTCAAAGCCATGAAAACCCTGTGGGGCAGTTCTACTATGCACACAAGGGGTTGTCATGACTTGGAATCTGGTCATGTCAACTAGTTTTTCTTTTTTAAGGTGGCTTCTACTCTTGCTATTTAGAAACGTGCTTAGCACAACCCTCTCATGCAGTCCCTTTGGTTATTCTGCCAGTATTTAAGGAGCCTGGTGGTACAGTAGTTAAAGTGCTTAGCTGCTAACCAAAAGGTTGGAAATTTGAACCCACCAGCCACTCTATGGGAGAAAGATGAGACAGCTACTTCTGTAAAGATTTACAGGCTTGGAAACTCTATGGGGCAGTTCTGCTCTATAGAGTCATCAGTCAAAACTGACTTGATGGCAGTGGGTTTTGGTATTATGAGTATTATGTGCTTCCGCTGTGCAGCCCCTTTCAGCTATTCCCAGAGTCTCTGGTGACCAGTCTAATCCTCTATAAAAAAAAAGAAAGAAAAACTCACTGCCGTCGAGTCAGATCCAAGTCATAGTGACCCCTTCTTGGGTTTCTGAGGCAGTATCACTATAGAAGTAGATTGCTCAGTCTTCCTTCCAAGGAGTGCCTGGTGGGTTTGAACTTCCAGCCTTCTAGTTAGCAGTCAAATGCTTTAGGCACTATGCCACCAGAGCTCCTATACCCTTTGTAGTATAGTAGAAAGAGCATCTCACTGGGATTTAGAAGACTGGCTTCTTTAAATTAATGGGCAGAATTTCTATTTCATAATAATCTCTATTATTTGTCAGCCACTGTTAAAAACACTTTATCGAGTTATTGGTGCAGACACTGAAATCAATCCAAGTATAAACTCCAGTGGGAGGACACTTAAAATGTCCACCTAAGAGAATGTAGAGCCACTGACAGTCCCCCCTAGGTGTTCCCCCCAGACTATCTCATTCTCTCCTAATGGTAATATTTTAGTTTGCTGAAGAATAGTCTATCACGTGACACAAAATAAAAAGCTTAGCTGAACTCTGTAGATTATGTCTATCACTTCTTCTTTATCTGGAGAACTTGTCACTATCTGCTATACTTGAATCATTTGGCCTGATATCCTACCATAACATAATGCTCATGGCTACCCAGTAATATCTTACATTTGTACACTCGTTTAGGAGTTTGCTAATCATCTGGTAATATTTTTCTAGGATCTTCTCAAGTAGTATTAGTTAATTATATTATTTCCAAAGTTCTGTGTGCAGAGTAAAACTGCCCCATAGGCACTGTGTAGTGCTTGGAGCCTTATAAGTTTGCAAGGAGCCATCCAAAGCACGCTTGGTCTGTATTCACTTGGTGCAACAAAGAGGAAGAAGGAGCATCAGAAATAGGAGGAGGATATGGAATATGTGGTTAACTGCCTCCATGAACAACTGCCTCCTTTGCCATGAGACGAGAAGAACTGGATGGTGCCTGGGTACCATTACCGAACATTTTGATTAAAGAGTCCATAGAAAAATTCCACAATAATGTGCATTAATGTGAACTTTTTAGATAAGTTCAAAAAGAAATTTTATAAATATAGAACAAAACATAATAGTTTTATTTGGTAGTGGGTTATGGTGATTTTTCACTACTTGTCTGTATTTTTCTATAATTAAACCCTTGGCCATCAAGTCAATTCCAACTTACAGTAACCCTATAAGACTTTAAGACAACATTGCTAATGTCGGATGGATCTTGGCTGAAAGCAAAGAATACCAGAAATATGTTTGCTTGTGTTTGCTTGTGCTTGTGACTATGGAAAATCATTCAATTGTGTGGCTCATAACAAATTCTGGGTAACATTGAGAAGAATGGGAATTCCAGAACACTTAATTGTGCTCATGAGGAATCTGTAATAGACCAAGAGGCTGTCATTTGAACAGAACAAAGGGATACTGCATGATTTAAAATCAGGAAGGGTGTGCATCAGGGTTGTATCTTTTCACCATACTTATTCAATCTGTATGCTGAGTAAATAATCCAAGAAGCTTGACTATATGAAGAAGAGCTTGGCATCAAGATTAGAGGAAGACTTACTAACAACCAGCGATATGCAGACAACACAACTTTGCTTGCTGAAAGTGAAGATGACTTGCAGCACTTAGTGATGAAGATTAAAGGCTACAGTCTGCAGTATGGATTATACCTCAACATAAAGAAAACAAAACTCCTCACCACTGGACCAATAAGCAACATCATGATAAATGGAGAAAAGATTGAAGTTGTCAAGGATGTCATATTACTTGGGTCCACAGTCAACACCAATGGAAGCAGCAGTCAAGAAATCAGATGATGTATTGCACTGGGAAAATCTACTGCAAAAATGCTGAAGGGCAAAGATGTCTCTTTGAAGAGTAAGGTGTGCCTAACCCAAGCCATGGCATTTTCAGTTGCCTCATATGCATTGAAAGCTGGACAATGAATAAGGAAGACCAGAGAACAGTTGATGCTTTTGAGTTGCGATGTTGGCACAGAATACTGAAAGTACCATGGACTACCAGAAGAACGAACAAATCTATCCTGGAAGAAGTGTGGCTGGAATGTTCCTTGGAAGCCAGAATGGCCAGACTTTATCTCACATATTTTGTTCATGTGGTCAGAAGGGACTGTTCCCTGGAGAAGGATATCATGCTTGGTAAAGTGGATGGTCAGTGAAAAAGAGGAAGACCTTCAACAAGATGGATTGACACAGGGGCTGCAGTGATGGGATCTGGTATAGTAAGCATTGTGAGGATGACACACAACTGGGCAATGTTTCATTCTATTGTACTTAGTGTTGAGATGAGTGAGAGCCAACTCAACAGCACCTAACAACAACAACAACAACGTAAAACTGCCCCATGTGGTTTATAGAAGCAGATTGCTTCATTTTTTCCCGTGGAGCACCTAGTGGGTTTGAACTGCCAACTTTTTGGTTAGTAGTCAAGTGCCTTAACCACTGTTCCACCAGAGCTCCTATGTTCTACAATTAGAATATCCTATTTATAATGGGCGGGATCTAAAGGAAGAGATTCAGAAATAGAAAGAGAAGTTATCCATAAAGTATTACATCTGACGATATGTTTCAATGCAGAAGACAAAATGGGAGTGTAGAACTCACAGGTTCTTTCTATTCACTTGGCAAGAGGACCCTCCTGACCAGATTTTTCCATCTTTTCAGTCAAATAAGGACTTGTAGTGATAGGTATTTCTAAGTCTCTTCCTAGAGGCCAAATATTTTCCAGATCATGGACCCCATCTGGGAGGGTGGTCAATGTAACCTCCCTTCCTTGTACTACCTTATGTAAGTACAGCTCAATTTCACAGCCACTAGCTTCAGGATTGAGGGTAGGCAGGGAACTCCAGCCTTGTGGGGCATTCACGCAGGAGTGGATGGTTACCTGGCCCCGAATTGAGGGGCTTCTGCATCTCCAGAACATCTTTTGTCCTACATGAAGAAGCATTATCATCTGTCCCAAACATTCCCCAGGGAAATAACTCAAAATTTGATATTTAAAGTAGTCAGCTCATCTTATATATTTTCATTTATTTAACTTGATAGGCAGTATTTTAGGAGCTCTGGTAGCTAGTGCCTAAGGCACTTGACTGCTAACCAGAAGGCTGGTGGTTCAAACCCACCAGCCACTCCTATAAAGGAAAGTTGGGCAATCTACTTCTGTAGTGATACCGTCTCGGAAACCCAAGGAGGGGTCTCTATGAGTCGGGTCCGACTCAACGGCATATAACAACAACAAGAAGAAGGCAGTAGTTTTGTTCTACTTGGGACCCAAGCATTGACAACTCATGCCTTCTAAGTTTGTGTGTTGGAGGTGTTGAGAGTGTAGGGGAGGAGAGAACTGTTTTTCAGAGTGGAAACGGTATTTAAGTTGCAGGGTTTTTTTTGTTGTTGTTGTTTGCTTTTTGTTTTTGTTCTTTTGCTGTTCTCTCCTGTATCTAACACAAAACTGGGAGAATGTGGGGGTTTTGTTTTGTTTTGTTTTAATTGAAACTTTTCCTACAGAGCTATATAATAGGCCTAGGTGAGTTTGAAATAGAAAGTGATAGCTGCAGTTCCAGTATAACTGGGTTGGTATGTCATCAAGGGCCCATATTCTTCCATTTTTCTCTTCTGCTTCCTCAGTGTTTTAGCTTTTGACTTCTGACTTATTCCCTCCTTGTCACAAGATAGCTGCCATAGCTCCAGGAGTCACTTCCTTATACAGTCACATCAGAGACAAAAAAGAACGTATTCCATTTTGCATAGCTTTTATATCCCTTTTTTAAGAACAGGAAAAATCTTTCCCAGATGCCCCTCAGCAGACTTTCCCTCACATTCCATTGGCCAGAAGTGTGTCCCATGCTCTGCCTAACCCAGTCACAGAAAGAGAATTAGACCATCTTGATTGGCTTAGGCCAATCAAAATTCACCCTGTGAGGCTGGGGAGAAAACCCCCTTCCTTAAATATATGGCCCAGAATAGGGTAAAATAAATCAGGATTCTGTCAGGGGTAAAGGAGTGTGCTGGGAAAGGAGTTGCTTTGGCTTTTGGGTAATAAAAAAATAGTGTCTGTTATATCCTGCTAGAGGTGGTAAGAGCTGAATTAAGGCAGTAGTAGTGGCAATGCACAGAAAAGCCCCATACAAGCCATAATATTCTATAAATGATTAATGTAACAGAACTAGTAACAGCCAAGCAAAGTTAACCAAAGCAAACATGAACCCAGAGATGGACCTTAAGATCTATTCGTGAATCAACATTTCTTGACAACTTTTCATCAACCTTGAAAGGAAATTAATCCAGCAGTAGTATTCCACGAGAATAGATCACGCATTTTTCCTGGCCAGAAAAATTGTAAAATGAAGCATGCTTCCCTTTAATGAGGGAATGTTAGTTAGTGCTGCATAGTGACCCAATGGCCATTAAGATAGAGGGTGCTTAATAAATGTTCCTTTCTCCTCCTTCCAGGTTTCTTCTTAATATCTCAGGCTCATCAACTTACTTGATGTGTGTTTTTCATGTTGAATCATCATCTTCCTGCCCTAATACTAAAACACAAACAGGAAAAGAAATTTCTTAAGCAGCTTTATTCAAAATAGTAAAAAACTGGAAACAATCAAAAGTCTATCAACAGGATATCAACATTGTGAGATAGTCATACAATGGAATAGTTCAACAATAAAAAGGAACAAATTACTGATACACACAATCCAAACCCATTGTCATCGAGTCAATGCCTACTCATAGCACTTAACCACTGTACCACCAGGGCTCCTGATACATACAATAATATGGATGAATCTCAAAAGCATTATTTTGTGTGAAACAAGTAAGGCACAAGGGATATATACTGTATCATTCCAATTACGTGCAGTCCTAGAACAGGCAAAACTAGCATTATAACAATAGCAATCAGAACACTGGTTGTCTTTGGTAGGGGCTGGGTATTAACTGGAAGGGGGCTTGAAGGAAATTATGGGGCAATGTGAATGTTCTATATCTCATTTAGGATGCAAAGCTTGGAACTATACTCTGAAAATCTTCATTTTATTATTTGCAAATTGTATCAACATTGTTTTTGTTGTTGTTATGTGCCATCAAGTCGGCCCTGACTCATAGCGACACCTCCTTGGGTTTCCGAGGTTATATCACTGTGGAAGTAGATTGCTCAACCTTCCTTCTGAGGAGTGGCTGGTGGGTTTGAACCACCAACCTTCTGGTTAACAGTCAAGTACCTTAGGCACTATGCTACCAGAGCTCCTATCTTCAACTTATGCTTGTATAAATAAATATTTACTTATTTTTTAAAAAGAAAGGCTACAACTGAGGAAGCAACATGAAGACCTGGATAAATGCTAAGCCAGGAGCCCAGAAAAAGACATCATCTCCTCCAGGTTCTAGAGCTACTCACTGGATGACATTAGAATGGTCATGGGATTTCCTTGTTATTAAGGCTGCTAATGAATGATAAAACATGAGACTATTGGCATGGGATGAAATTATTCCTAAAAAAAGACATGTGTGTCTTCAAAATCTTTTGTGTGCAAAGAAGGATGCCGTTACTTTGGTCAGTCTGGACTCTCCTTTTCTGGTACTTTTTGCTCTCTACCTGGGTCATGGCTCTGGTCTAGTTCCCCCAAGACCCTGTACCCAACCTTTCATGCTCCTGCCTGTGCTGACCAAAATCCCCCACTTTGAGCTGAGTGTTTCACAAATGTTGTTGTTAGCTACTATGGAGTTGGTTGCCATGAGATGGCCAGAATAAAATTCTGTCTGGTCCTGCACCATCCTCATGATATGTTGTGAATCAGACAGCCATGCTCCACAGGATTTTCACTGACTGATTTTTGGAAGTAGGTCACCAGATCTTTCTTCCTAGTCCATCACAGTGTGAAGTGCCAATGGAATCTGTTCAGCATCATGTTGTTGTTATGAGCCATCTAATCAGACCCAACTCATAGTGACCCCTCCTTGGGTTTCCAAGGCGGTATCACTATGGAAGTAGATTGCCCAACCTTCCTTCTGAGGAGTGGCTGGTGGGTTTGAACCACCAGCCTTCTGGTTAGCAGTCAAGTGCCTT
>NW_006921718.1:3875516-3882801 GCF_000298275.1 Orycteropus afer afer | reverse complement strand
TGCCCCATCTTCCTTCCAAGGAGTGGCTGGTGGGTTTGAACCACCAGCCTTCTGGTTAGCAGTCAAGTGCCTTAGCCACTATGCTACCAGAGCTCCCTTCAGCATCATAGCAAAACATAAACCTCCACTGATAGTCAGGTGATGGCTACACATGAGGTGCATTGGTTGGGAATCAAACTCAGGTCTCCTGCAAAGAAGGCAAAAATTCTATCATTGAGTTGACCCAGGGAATCAGCCCCAATTCCTTTCCCCTATCTTCACTCTCCTCATTCCCAGCACCACCCCTAAGGCAGGAAAGAAATGAGAGTAGGGAGACCCACACAGGAAAGGGACCCCTCCTAGTTCAGAG
The DNA here is from genome assembly GCF_000298275.1 of Orycteropus afer afer. Classification (NCBI taxonomy): domain Eukaryota; kingdom Metazoa; phylum Chordata; class Mammalia; order Tubulidentata; family Orycteropodidae; genus Orycteropus; species Orycteropus afer. Next base: position 3,882,452 of record NW_006921718.1, on the reverse strand, counting down.
CTGTTCTAGGCAAGTATACAGACCCCTCCCATTTTGGATCTCCTTGTCCCAGGTCAGAAAAGGAACTAAATAGCAGCTAAGACAAGTGTGGGTGGAAGAGAGGTCTCTGCCCTGGCCTTACCCCACACCTACTCTTAACACTGCCTTGCATGTACCTGCTGGGAGAACTATGAGAGGATCCAGATTCCCACTGTATTGTTCTTCAGAAAGAGAGCCTCTTAGTTCAGTGAAACCAATTTCTGTTTTGATTAGACAGATTCTCATTGTCTTTAAAATCTGGCCTTTCTCCTCAGGAACATTCTGTTTGATTGTGTGGGCTTGAGTCTTTTTGTCCTAGAATGTGTTTCCAGCTATCCTTCAGCCCTCTGCCTTTCTCTGCTTACTTCTTGGGAACTCAGCAGAGGCTTTAGTTTACCCCAGTTCAGGGTTTCTCTTTATCTATATCTATAGCAGCAGGAAAGTGGGGGAAAAGGAAAGAAAAGCCAGAGGGACCACAACAGAGAGAGCAGCAGCAGGGATCCAGGTAAGGGGAGGGACCCAGGCCCCACCCCCAAGCGACAGGAAAGTTGGGGGGGGGGGAAGCCAGGGGGACCACAACAGAGTGAGCAGGGCAGGGATCCAGGTAAGGAGAGGGACCTAGGCCCCACCCCCATGCAGCAGGAAAGTGGCAGGGATCCAGGTAAGGGGAGAGTAGAGAGGTTTCGAACAGCTAAGGGAGACACACTTGTCTGTTGGTTTGTCATACTGTGGTGGTGTGTTGCTGTGAGGCTTGAGGCTGTACCACCAGTGTTTCAAATGGCAGTGGGGTTGCACATGGTGCACAAGTTTCAGCACAGCTTGCAGACTGAGACTGACTAGGAAGAAGGAAGAGCCCATCCACTTCTATAAGAATTGGCCAGGGAAGACCTTATGAATAGCAGAGAAACACTGTCTGATACATTACTGTACAACTTTGTGAATAGCCAGGAAACATTGTCTGATACAGTGCAAGAGGATGAGCCAGTTAGGTCAGAAGACACTCAAAATATGACTGAGAAAGAGGTGCATCATCAGAGTGGAACCAACCTTACTGATACAAATAAAGCAAAGCTTTCGAGACCTCCATTTACTGACGTGGCACAACTCAAAATGAGGAGAAAGAGCTGCAAACATCCATTAATAATCAGAATATGGAATGTACGAAGTATGAATCTAGGAAAATTGGAAGTTCTCAAACATAAAATGGACTGCATAAAGATTGATGTCCTAGGCATTGGTGAGCTGAAATGGACTGGTTTTGGTTATTTTGAATCAGACAATCATATGATCTGCTATGTTGGGAATGACAAATTGAAGAGGAATGGTGTGGCATAATCATCACCAAGAATGTTTCAAGATCTGTCCTTAAGTACAGTGCTGTCAGTGATAGGATAATATCCATATGCCTACAAGGAAGATCAGTTAATATGAATATTATTCAAATTTATGCACCAACCACCAAAGCCAAAGATGAGGAAATTGAAGATTTTTATCAACTTCTGCAGTCTGAAATTGACCAAACGTGCAATCAAGAAGTGTTAATTATCACTGGTGACTGAAATGCAAAAGTTGGAAACTAAGAGGAATCATCAGTAGTTGGAAAATTTGGCCTTGCTGACAGAAATAATGCTGGAGATCGTGTGATAGAATTTTACAAGACCAATGACTTATTCATTGCAAATACCTTTTTTCAAGAACACAAATGGCAGCTATACACGTGGACTTCACCAGATGGAATACCCAGGAATCAGATTGACTACATCTGTGGCAACAGGCGAGGGAGAAGCTCAATATCTTCACCCAAAACTAGACCAGGAGCTGATTTTGGAAGACCATCAACTGCTCATTTGCAAGTTCAACTTGAAGTTGAACACAATTAAAACAAGTCCACAATAGCCAAAATAAGCTTGAATATATCCCTCCTGAATTTAGAGACCTTCTAAAGAATAGATTTGATGCATTGAACACCAATGACCAAAAACCAGAAGAACTGTGGGATGATATCAAGATCATCCATGAAGAAAGCAAGAGGTCATTAAAAAGATGAGAAAAAAGGAAAAGACCAAATTGGATGACAGAAGAGACTCTGAAACTTGCCCTTGAGTGGAGAGTAGCTAAAGCAAGTGGAAGAAATGACAAGATAAAAGAGCTGAACAGAAGATTTCAAAGAGCAGCTCAAGCAGACAAAACCAATCACTATAATGAAATGTGAAAAGACTTGGAGTTAGAAAACCAGAAGGGAAGAACATGTTTGGCATTTCTCAAGCTGAAAGAACTGAGGAAATTAATTAAGCCTTGAGTTGCAATATTGAAATATTCTATGGGGAAAATATTGAATGATGCAGGAAACATCAAAAGAAGATGGAAGGAATGCACAGAGTCACTGTACCAAAAAGAACTGGTAGATCTTCATCCATTTCAAAAGGTGGCACATGATCAAGAACCAATAATATTGAAGGAAGAAGTCAAAGCTGCACTGAAGGAATTGGTGAAGAACAAGGCTCCAGGAATTGACAGAATACCCATTGAGATGTTTCTACAACTGTATGCCCCACTGGAGGCACTCACTCAGCTATGCCAAGAGACTTGGAAAACAGCTACTTGGCCAACTGACTGGAAATGATCCATATTTGTATCCATTCCAAAGAAAGGTGACCCGATAGAATGTGGAAATTATAGAACAATATCATTAATATCGCATGCAAGTAAAATCTTGCTGAAGATAATTCAAAAACGGTTGGAGCAGTATATCAACAGAGAAGTTCCAGAGGTGCAAGCTGGATTCATAAGAACAAGGGATATCATTCATAACAAGGGATATCATTGCTGATGTGAGATGGATCTTGGGTGAAAGCAAAGAATACCAGAAAGATGTTTACTTGTGTTTTATTGACTATGCAAAAACATTTGATTGTGTGGATCATAACAAATTGTGGATAACATTGAGAAGAATGGGAATTCCAAAACACTTAATTGTACTCATGAGGAACCTGTACATAGATCAGGAGGCTATTGTTTGAACAGAACAAGAGGACACTGTATGGTTTAAAATCAAGAAAGCAGTGTGCATCAATGTTGTATCCTTTCCCCATACTTATTCAATCCATATGCTGAGCAAATAATCTGAGAAGCTGGACTATATGAAGAAGAACGTGGTATCAAGATTGGAAGAATAATCGTTAACAACCTGCAGTACACTGATGACACAACTTTGCTTGCTGAAAGTGAAGATGACTTGAAGCACTTACTGATGAAGATTGAAGAATACAGTGTGCAGTATGGGTTACATCTCAATATAAAGAAAACAAAAATCCTCACAACTGGACCTATAAGCAGCATCCCGATAAATGGAGAAAAGATTGAAGTTGTCAAAGACTTCACATTGCTTGGTTCTACAATTGACACCACTGGAAGCAGCAGTCAGGACATCAAACAACATATAGCACTGGGCAAGTCAGCTGCAAAGGACCTCTCTCAAGTGCTGAGGAGCAAAGATGTCTCCTTGAGGACTAAGCTGTGCCTCACACAAGCCATCATATTTTCATTTGCCTCATATGCATGTGAGAGCTGGACAATGAATAAGGAATACCAAGGAAGAATTGATGCTTTTGAGTTGTGGTGCTGGCAAAGAATGCTGAAAGTACCATGGACTGCTGAAAGAACTAGCAAATCTGTCCTGAAGGAAGTGCAGCTGGAATGCTCCTTGGAAACAAGAATGGCCAGACTTTGTATCACCTACCTTGGTCATGTTGTCAGAAGGGACCATTCCCTGGGGAAGGATGTCATGGTTGGTAAGGTGGAGGGTCAATGAAAGGAGGGAAGGCCCTCAATGAGATAGATTGACACAGTGGCTACCAGGATGGGCTCAAGTATAGCAAGGATCGATCACAGAGCTGGCGCAGGATTAGGCATTGTTTCGTTCTGCTGTGCATAGGGTCCCTATGAGTTGGAGATGGCTTGACAGCACCTAACAACAACAACAGAGTTTCTCAGCCTTGGCACTATTGCCATTTTGGGCTGGATAATTCTTTGTTGTGAAGCTATCCAGAACATTGTACATTTTTTAGCAGCACACCTGGTGACCACATACTAGATATCAGTAGCACACCCACCTCTCCACGGTTACGACAACCAAAAATGTCTTGACATTGCCAAGTATCCCTTTGTGTTTGGGGGGGGGGCATGTCACCCTCAGTTGAGAACCACTTGTTTAGCTTATTCTTAAGCATTCACTAAGCAAAACCCCTCACCTCGTTCCCATTCCACATGTTCTGCCATGACGTTTCAATATTTATTACTATTAATAGAAAATAATCTTTTGAATTAGAAATGTATATGCAAGAAAGATTTTGCCATTTGCAAACATCACAACATGCCTTTACTGAACTGTTTCTCACAAGAACTCTGGAGGCATCATTATCCCAATTTTATATCAAAGGATTTAAGATTCTTAGAGGTTAAGTGACTTCCCTGGGGCAATTCATTGAGAACCAGAACTAGATCCCAGGCCATGTGACCACTGATTGACCAGAGCTTTTTGTATGCACTTCTGACTTCCCCAGAAAGGCAGGCTACATCTTTATGTAGCAGGTGAGCAATCTCCCAAAAGCAGAGATCCTGTTTTGATTTCTATGCTTCCCTCGCATGGCACAGAGTAGGTCCTCTGAGTGGAGCTAGGCCAGAGAAGGGATGGCAGATACCCCTCTTCTAGAGACCCTGGAGGTGGTGCCTTGGCTGTCCAGATCTGTGTGTGACTGGTCGCTCACCCTCACTCTTCTGATTTCCTGGCATAGGAGGCGAGTAGAAATGCCCCTCTGCTAATAAGCCAAGGTCTAAGAGGCTGTCAAACCACTGTGGTCTCTCTGACTTTTCACCTTTATAATTCCGTTTAAAAAAGAAAGTGCATACTGGGGTCATACTTGAAAATTTGCTCTAAATTTATCAGTTGCCATTTTGAGGTCCTATATATGTACACTTAAGTGAACGTATTTAATCATTACCATAGTTGAGGGGGGTTTTTAAAGTTTTCATCAATGTCTAAAAATATTTCTATAAGAAAAGTTCTACAGAAATATATATAAAATAAGATTAAGTATTAAGTCTTCTTTTCTTTCTCCACTTTTTCTCTTTCAGGGTTCTCCAAATATATACGATCATGAAGTCACTATAGAAGCTGATGCTTTTTTGCCTGTGGATGAAACCCTGATTCCTACAGGTTGGTGAATTTGAACTATGAAAGTGTACAGAGCTGGGGTATGGTTTGAGGAGCACTTCATTTACATAAAATTATTTTCCTATCCAGCCAAAAATGCCTATAATTGCCATTATTAGTTAGTTATTTTGGTTAAGGTTGGGTGACCATACAATTTATCATCCAAACCAGAACACTTTTGAGTGCAAAAGGGGACCTATTAATAATTAATCCAGGGCAATAAACATAAACTGTGAAAATTCCAAGCAAACTAAGTCATATGGTTACCCTTACTGAGGATGATACTCCAAAAGGTCGCTGCTAACAGGTAAACCTGTTACTTCTTCACACCTCAGCAAAGATTATTTTGCCTAAACATTACCTCACACATGCAGAACACTGATGGAACACTTTGTGGTTTTGGACAGAAGAGAGGAGAATAATTTGCGTGTACCCTGAGGAGGGCAGATACAGATAAGTCACCTGTGAGACACAGTCAGGGGGACAGTGTGGGTGAGGAGGGTGGAGTATCAAAATTGAAGGAATGGAAAGCACAGTGCTACCAAAGGCAGATTCCGTGTTTGTGTGTATGTGTGTGTGTGCATGCGCGCATGCATGTATGCGTCTTCTGGGTTAACATGATTAAGAGCATCTTGATTGTAACTAATTTGGGATCAAAGGAACCTTGGTTCAAATAGGCAAATAGATAATGACGGAAAGTAAGTTAGTGGTTGCTAGGGACAAGGGGAAGGGGCAGATGGGGAAGTGACTGCTAATAGATATGGAATTATTTTTGGGTTGATGAAAATGTTCTGGAATATGCTAAATGTATACTAAAATATACAAAAATCCACTGAATCATATACTTTAAAAGGGTTAATTTATGATATATGAACTGTGTCTCAATTAAAACAAACAAACTTTAGTTCACACTATTATCTCCAGGATTGAGTGGTGTAATGTTATACTAAATCATAGCTTCATCCTCATCTGCCTCCAGTGGTCAGGTAGAAAACAGTAAGATGACTGGCAGAGGTATTGTTATCATTTGTAGCAGCTCATGAAAATTAATCTGAAGAAACTACCTCAACCGGTTATTGTGGATTTGATTCTAATTTATAGCAACCCATGTGTTGCTATAAATCCTAATTTATAGCAACCCATGTTTGACTATTATTCAAATTTATGCACCAACCACCAAAACCAAAGATGAGGAAATTAAAGATTTTTATCTACTTCTGCAGTCTGAAGTTGACCAAACTTGCAATCAGGATGTGTTAATTATCACTGGTGACTGGAATGCAAAAGTTGGAAACAAAGAAGAATCACCGGCAGTTGGAAGATTTGGCCTTGGTGGCAGAAATAATGCTGGAATTCACAAGGTAGAATTTTGAAAGACCAACAACTTGTTCATTGCAAATATCTTTTTTCAACAACACAAACGGCGGTGTACACGTGGACTTCACCAGATGGAACACACAGGAATCAGATTGACTACATCTGTGGCAAGAGACGATGGAAAAGCTCAATGTCTTTAGCCAAAACCAGGTGAGGAGCTGATCATGGAACAGACCATCAACTGCTCATATGCAAATTCAACTTGAAGTTAAAGACAATTAAAACAAGTCCACGAGAGCCAAAATATGATCTAGAATATATCCCTCCTGAATTTAGAGACCATCTAAAGAATAGATTTGATGCATTGAACACCAATGACCAGAAACCAG
>NW_006921718.1:3863956-3875132 GCF_000298275.1 Orycteropus afer afer | reverse complement strand
GATCTTCATCCATTTCAGGAGGTGGCATATGATCTAGAACCAATGGTACTGAAGGAGGAAGTAGAAGCTGTAATGAAGGAATTGGCGAAGAACAGGGCTCTGGGAATTGACGGAATACCCATTGAGATATTTCAATAAACGGACGCCACACTGGAGACAGTCACTCGGTTAAGTCAAGAGATTTGGAAGACAGATACCTGGCCAACTGACTGGAAGAAATCCATATTTGTACCCATTCCAAAGACAGGTGATCCCACACAATGTGGTAATTATCAAACAATATCATTAATATTGCATATTGCACACAAGTAAGATCTTACTGAAAATAATTCAAAAATGGTTGCAGCAGTATATTGACAGAGAACTTCCAGAGGTGCAAGCTGGATTCAGAAGAAGATGTGGAACAGGATGTCCTGGAGAAGGATGTCATGCTTGGTAAGGTGGAGGGTAAATGAAAGAGGGGAAGGCCTTCGACAAGATAGATTGACATGGTGGCTGCGACAATGGGCTCAAGTATAGCAAAGATCATGGAGCTGGCGCAGGATCGGGCAGTGTTTCGTTCTGCTGTGCATGGGGTCGCTATGAGTTGGAAGCGACTCGACGGCACCTAACAACAACAATGTGTGTCAGAGAACAACTGGGATCCATAGGGTTTTCAGTGGCTGATTTTTTTGGAAGTAAATCACCAGGTCTTTCTTCCAAGATACCTCTGAGTGGACTCAAACCATCACTCTATCAGTTAAAAGTTGAGTGTGTTAACCATTTGTAGCACCCAATTACCCCAATGTAGTAGATAAATGTTCTTATTGGCATTTTGTTGAAATCAGAGATCAGGTGAGGGTAGAGGGCATAATCAAAGAGAACTAAAGTAAACAAAAGTAGGTGATGAAGGGAAAGAAGAAAAATCAAAATCTTGAAAGACATAAACACTCCCATCAACTCCTCTTCCCCCAAGAGGCCCACTGACCTTATACTGCCCCTTGGCTGGCCAAAGTCTCCCATTACAGTGTTCTGCCTGTGTGTGCCAGTGGCTCTTAGGGGTGTTGCCTCATAGCTTCATTGTCAGAGTCTGTGTGTTCTGTGTTCCAGTCTTTCAGGGTTCTATTCAGAGAGTCAGCCCTCTATAAACCCTCTCTGCTGGTACATGTGATTGTCAAGAAAGCCTTTCCCCTTTTGTTGTCATCTCTGTTCCATTAAAAAGCTTAATATAGTATAAAATGAGCAATTTAAAGACAAGGGCACCATATTAACCAAGTAATCAAAGTTTGTGTCACCAGTATGGGCATCACAAGCTCCCTGATATGATGCTTTGAGAAAGCACATCACTCGTATGGTGTTCTGATCAAAAATATGTAACCATAGTCCAGTCAGGAAAAAACATCAGACAAAGCCAATTGTAGGACATTTTACAAAATAACTGTCCAAACCAAACTCACTGCCATCAAGTCAGTTCCAACTCATAGCAACCCACATAAAGTTTCCAAGTATGTACATCTTCACGGAAGCAGACTGTGTAATCTTTCTCCATGGAGCAGCTGATGGGTTCAAACCACCAGCCTTTAGATTATCAGCCAAATGCGTTAACCACTGCACCACCAGAGTTCCTTAAATAACTGGCCGGTACTCTTCAAAAAGGAACCCTGGTGGCACAGTGATTAAGCCCTTGGCTGCTAACAAAAAAGTATGCAGTTTGAACCCACAAGCCACTCTGGGGAGAGAGCTGTGGCAATCTGTAAATATTTACAGCCTTGGAAACTCCATGGGGCAATTCTGCTCTATCCTATAGGGTAGTTTGAGGCTGAACCGACTAGAAAGCAGCAGGTTTAGTTTTCTTCAAAAGTATCAAGTCATGAAAGAAAATGTCACAGATTGGGGAGATTAAGGAGACATTACAAAAAAAAAAAAAAAAGTGGCCCTGGACAGAGTGGAATAAAAATGTAAAACAAAATTCAAAATCAGACTTACTGGTCTGATAGAGACTGGTAGAACCCCTGAAGCTCCTTCAGGCCTGGAACTGAACTGATACCCCAGGGAGCAACTTTCAGCCAAACAACAGATAGAACTATACAGTGAACAGTAACACATGTAAGGAACAATTAACCATGTGAAATCAAAGGGACAACATTTGCCCTAAAACAAAGCTCACAAGGCAGGAAGGGTCAGGAAAGATGGGGAAATGGAAACAGTGAACCCAGCGAGGAAGTGGGAAGAGTGCTGTGACATTGAGGGAACTGCAACCAATGTCACAAAGCAAAGTGTATAAATTGTTGAATGGAAAACTAATGTGCTCTGTAAACTTTCACCCAAGGCACAATAAAATGTTCAAAACAAAAGGGGGGGACACATTACAATTAAATCCAATGTGAGAAGCTGGATTGAATCCCAAACTAGAAAAAGGACATTAGTGGGAAAACTGGTGAGATCCTAATAAAGTCTGTAGTTTTTAATAGTATTATAGTGATGTTGAGTTCTTGGTTTTGATCATTGTACATGGTTAAGTAAGAAGCTAACATTAGGCGAAGCTGGGTGAAGGCTATATAGAGATGTACTATTTTTGCAGCCTTTCTGTAAGCCTAAAATTATTTTAGAATTTAAAAAAATAAAAAGGGAAGAGGGCTCTAAGTAAGATGTAATTGAATACTTGCCTTATATTCAGTAAAGAATGTTGTTTTATTTTGGCCCCTTTAACACACTTGTGTTGTGTTTATGATGGCTAGTTCAAAGTTTTTACAGAAAAAAGATAAAAATGTGAGCCTGCATACTAAACAGCAACTTCAGATAACATCAGACATTGGAAACTCCCATATATGCAGTTATTACAAAACTAATTGAAATAATTGGAGAAATGGAGATAAATGGACTAAATTTTTTGGCATCACAGTTTTGAGTGTTTTCTTGGCTCCAAGGATGGGTTTAAATGATTTTGTCTATGTCTTGGTAATGTGGGTCATCTTCTGGTATTTACATAGCTCAGTAAACGGACAGAGTAAGTGGGCTCATTTTCTTCTAGATTCACAATTATTGAATTAGAATGATAGGTCATGAACAGCAAAGAATGAATAGTGGTGGCTTCTGTTTTGTGACTGATAAGGAAAAAAGTAAAGTAAGTAGCTTATAAGTGGAAATTATTAAATAAGTGCATTATTTATTTGTATATATTTATAAAATCTTACACAATCCTGTTGAGTCATTTTGCAAAGATTAAAAGAAAAAAAAACTCACTGCTATCAAATCAGTTCCGACTCATGGTGACTCCCATTGGGTTTCCAAGGTGGTAAATCTTTACAGAAGTAGATTGCCCCATCTTCTTCTTTCTGCAGAGTGGCTAGTGAATTTTTTTGAACCACTAACCTTCTGGTTAGCAGTCAGATGCCTTAGGCACTGCACCACCAGAGCTCCTTTCTTGATCAGATAGAAATTACAAAATAGATCATTCATGTCATATGAAGGTTACTTGTCATGATTGTAAGAGGTAATTGTGGCAAAGCCCAGTAGAGCTTATGCAATCCAATAGGCTACATAGAGCTCATGTTAGTTTCAGTTCTGCGCTGTAAATAGTTTTAGGATCAAATCCTATAACTTGTACTAATTTTTAACAACTGTTGAGTAGGAGCTAAACACCTTCAACTCTGGGAGGCAAGAGTCCTGGATCTAGTCCTGGCTTAGCTGTTAACTAAGGGACCTTCAACACTGATATGGTTCCTTCACATTTCTCTTTAGACACTCATTTCCTATTATGTAATCATGAGGGATATTGAACTAAGTCAGATTTTATGGACTACTAAATTTCTTAAAAAAAAATAACTTGGGAGATTGATAGGGGATTGTCCAACTTTTCATTTTGTCAAGCTAGAGAGTTATCATAAGTAATGGGGCTATTAAAACTAATTGGAAATGCATGTCTGTTATTTTTCAATAAAAAGTTTTTTTTAAAAAAAACACTAGTTGGATTAGTTATGGGTAACAGAGATAAACAGACTGCATTTATCCCAACATACCAAACTGCCCTTCATAATCACCATTTACATAAAAGAAAGAAAATTGATATCACAAAGGTAGAAAGAATTTATCTCAGAACAAAGAGCAATTCTTTAAATTGAATTAATTTCACTTTTTAAAGAAATGTGATAACAGATCATGCAAATATAGCTCAGTTTCTGGAGATCAAAGAAAATTTCACCCTGGCCTCATGACTGAGAACCGGTAGAGCTCCTTCTAATTCTCACATCCTGTAATACTATAAGACTCCTTGTATTACATTTTACTGCTATTTCCATCACTCTCAGATCCATTAAAATTCTATCATATAAATAAATAAGTCCCACCAGCTTCAGAGCTCATAAAAATAATTCTTGATTTCCTTCTATCCATCTGTAGGTTAGTCAGACCAACATAGGTTTTGCCTTTTGCCCTGTGACACTCAAACAGAACTTGTAGGCTTTGAGTTTTCTTTCCATTTTTTTCTGTCCTTTCTCAGAACCATTTTAAAAACATGATTTCTTTGTACTCCTTTGCTACTGTGCATTTCAGAGACAGATGAATTCACATGTCTGACCCAGTTTCAGCCAAGAACAAATCTCTAACGCATATCATCTGACTCTTGACATTGAACAAAAGCCCATGAGTAAGTAGCTTAATTCTGAGACTGGTCCAAATGGCCTACCCATTGTTGGGCCATTCAGCAGTCTTTATGGAGTATCTCCCTTGTGCTGCTGGGCTCTCTAGGAGTTGGCAGTCTAGTAGTCAGCCAGAAAGTGCCAGGCTAGATGTCAGCAGAGGTAACTAGGAGATTCAGCACAGAGAGGATGCACCTGCCTGGAAGGCTCCTGGCAGACAAGGTGAAACCCACTGCTGTCTAGTCGATTCCAACTCCTAGCGACCCTATAGGACAGAGTAGAATTGCCTCATAGAGTTACCAAGATTGTAAATCTTTAAAGAAGCAGGCTGTCACATCTTTCTCCCACAGAAAGGTTGGTGGGTTCAAACTGCCACCCTTTTGGTTAGCAGCCAAGCTCTTTAACCACTATACACTACCAGGACTCCTTTATTTATTTATTTATTTCATGCATTTGTATAGTAAAAGGATAGAGATAGGTAAATAGATGGATGGACAAATACATGAGAGTTAGATAAAACCTTAAAGTGCAAGTTTGCTAGACAGCGAGGTGGAGCAAGGTGTTCTGGATAGAGATGGACAAGCCTGGGCAGTGCAGGAAACAGCAGAATAGCCCTGGGAAAGTGCTATACTTTCAAAGCACAGAGGGCATGTTTCGAGGGGCAGAGGATGGATGGATGGGCCTGGAGAGATTGACTGGGACCATGCCAGATCCACACCAGCGCTTGTGTGGCTGCAATCCCTGGGTTGGCCTTGGATGAGCCCAGGCTGGCCTAAAGTTTAAGATGGACCCATACAGACCAGATGCACAGCTGTACTGTAGTCCTGATAAGACGTCTGGGTGTTCAGCCAAAATTGGACCACAAGGGAGTAGAGGCAACTTCACTGAGACGTGTTACATAGCCCTTTAGGGCACCCACACTAGGTTAAGACTTCTGGGAATTGATATGCAATATCTAGAGTGTGTGGTTTTGTTGAATTGAGAAAAAGGAAGATGTTGGCTATCTCTGAGATGAGGTGAAGGTTTATGATAATAATAGGTAGTATTTCAGAAATTTTTTTTATTTAACAGATACAGAAACTGTAGCACAAGGAGTTTAAGTAACTTACTAAGATCACCCAATTAATCACCCAATTAACAAGTGGTGGAAAGCTAGGATTCCAACCCACATAGTCTGATATGAGAAGTCAGGCTCTTAACTGGACCCACACTGCTACTAACCTTATAGCGTGATTATATGTCAAGAAACGTTCCCTCCTCAAAATTAAAAAAAAAAAAAAAAGACTAAGTTTACTGATCTGAAAGAGCCTGGTAAGACCCAAGACTGTGGCCCCTAGTTACCCTTCAGGTCTGGAATTGAACTCATTCTCATGGCTTCCAGCCAAACAATAGATAGGCATATAGGGTGAACATTTACTTGGGTAGATATACTCTTTAGAACAATCAATCGTGGGAGAACAGAAGGGAAGTGTTTGCACAAGGAGATAGGTAGCTCAGGAGGCAGGAATGCATAAGAAAGAAGGACACAGGGGAGAGGTAAGTAATTATAGGGAGGGAGTGGGAAGGGAGCTGTTACACTGTGGGGAATTTCAGTCAGTGTCATGAAACAAAATGTGTATGAACTGCTGTATGGAAAATGAGTTTGCTCAGTAAACTTTCACCCAAACCACAATAAAAATTGGGAGAAAAAAAAAAGGAGATGAAACATTCTTTTAGGGAGAGGGGGAGAAGGGAGATGAAATAAAAGTCAATTAATTTCCTGATTAAAATAGAAAGCTAAGATCACCATGTAATCAAACTGGAAGTAAGCAAAAAAAAAAAAAAAAAAACACAAGCTAAAAAAGCTTTTGATAGCTGTCCTCATTTTTTTTTTGCCATATTATATACAGTTAGCTTGCAGTTTCTCTCACTGTTTTCTTCCAGTTTCCCTTCTCTTCAATTTAATTCTACTTTTCCATGAAGAAAACAGAAAACTAAGAAAAAGAGTATCCTAAGATGCTTTCCTGTAATTAAAGAGCATGAATTGAACTGTCTGCTCTTGTTTAACACGGAAGAGAATACAGAAAGGAACAACCCCAAGACAAGGAGATGAAGTTCAAAATTCTTCTCTGTGCCCCCTCAGGAACCTCGGAAGTCATTGCTCTTGCAACATAGTACCCTTGGTGAACACATACCTTGTCTCACTGGCTCTTGGTTTTCTCAACTGCCAAATCTTGTTAGGATCAAGTTAAGTTGAAAGTGTGTTTTCTGAGTAAGTGTGTTGGTAATCTCTGTTGAAGATCATAGGAAAATTACCTTGGAAAGGTTCTCACAAACAGTAAAAGAAAAGCTTTACCTCTTATAGAATGTTGTTGTTAATGTGCTGTCGAGTCAGACCCGGTTCATAGCAACCCCTCCTTGGGTTTCCGAGGCAGTATCACTACGGAAGTAGATTGCCCCATCTTCCTTCCGAGGAGTGGCTGGTGGGTTTGAACTGCCAGCCTTCTGGTTAGGAGTCAAGTGCCTTAGGCACTATGCTACCACAGTAATCTGGAATATTCACTTATGATGGGACACTTCATTTAATAGTGGGGATCCTGGATTATGAATTCATTCCAGATCTTTTGCCCTCCCTGGGCTACTCTTTGGTTATGGTGAAGCCCTGCAGAAGTCTATAGTAAAAACTTACTAACAATTTTGGTCTCCTTGTATAGGAATAGTTTTTACTCCAAAAATCAGTTCTTTGGCTCACTGTCCCAGTCCTTTGCTTTACCCCAGATTCTTGTTTGTTTTTCAAATCTCTCTGCCTAGTGTCATAAAAGTCCTCATTAATTTTCCTTGGTGCTTCTGGAGAGAAAAGTCTCCATTATCCTCTTTGTACTGGGGGAAAAAGCAAGCACCAAGAACTCTTTAATTGTGTCATAAGAACAGATGGTATTCTGGTTACCTAGTGCCACTCTGACAAGAATATACCACAAATGGGATGGCCTTAACAGGAGTTTACTCTTACAGTTTGGAGACTTTAAGTCTAAGTTCAAAGTGCCAGTCTCTAGGGGCTGTGTGAAAGCCCCTCAACTTTGGGCTTCAGCTTTGTCTCTTGCTCCTGGCCCACTGAAGCTGGAGGCATCTCTTCACTCAGGCAGCTACTGGCTGCTGAGGCTAACAAGCCCAAGGTCAACAAATAAAAAGGCACAGTCCCAATGTTACCAAACCACATGGCAGGCCATTAATTCAAGTCCATTATAAATCCCAAGGTCGGCAGAGCATGGCAAGCTGCTGAACAACAACATGGCTACATGCAGGATCCAAGCATGCCATGTGCTTGAGACCATTCCCCAGGGCTTCTGCTTATTTAGTGGAAGTGGACCACATTCCCTAAGGCAGCTATTCAGCTGCTCACAGTAGATTCCACCATGGAGTTGATTACCAGTCTCATCATGGGGAATACTATATCTAGCTGCCCAGCCACTCAACCAGGCCCAGCCAAGTTGACACACCAACTGAACTACCACAGATGGCAACTAAGTTGTCTGAAAGAGTAGCTCAAGCAAGAGAATTTGTGGTAGAATTAGGAGAAGCTCAGGGTGACATTTTCACCATGAGCCCTTTTACCAGATCATCCACATTCCATGAATTCTGTGTGGGTTTGTCCCAGATGTTTCATCTGATAAATTGCAATTTCTGTAGCTTCATTGAATCAGCATGCTACTGACTTCCAGCCCAGTCCCACAAGGCTACTTCTAATTGTTTATCCTTCCTGAATGTGAAGGAGCTCTGGTGGCATAGTGGGTAAGGCATTTGCCTGCTGACCAGAAGGTTGGTAGTTCAAATATATCACCTGCTCCATGGGAGGATGATGAGGCAATCTACTTTCGTAAATATTTATGGCCTTGGAAACCCAATGGTGGTCTTAAATCAACTCGATGGCAGTGGGTTGGTTTGTTTTCTTTTCCTTGATGCGAAGATGTTTAAATAGCCCCTTCCCTGCCTTTTGTGCCTATTAATTTATATTTGTTTCCTAACTACTTATTTTCATTTGCCTTCATAAAAGCTGTAACCTGAGGGAAATGCTGATGCAAATCTAAACTTTGGGGGTGTTTTCACCATGGTTACAGATGTTCAGTAAATAAATTTCTTAGGTAATGGGAAAACCCATCGTCATGAGAATGTAACACCTCTTCTTTTATAGTAGCTTTAATACTGTGGCCATGGCATTTAGTAAAAGGGGGATGTTCCCCCTGTGTAGATTTGGAGGAGGGGTTTTCTGTCCTCCATTTTGTCACTAACTTAGTGAGCTGGTGTTATCACATAGAAAAGAAAAGGATACCATAGCATACAAGTACAGGGAACCAAAGCAAGCACAATTTGATGAACTGACTTTATGCGTTAAACTGAAAGCCCCCACATAGACCTCCACCTCAGGTACGCCTGAAAGAGTTTCCTTTGCCTTCCCAACCTCCTCTGATGCCAGTACTTTCAGAGTTTACTTTCCTTTCTAGAAAAAGGATCCTTTCTGCAAGGCTGGAGCTCGTTTTATGTATGAACCAGGTGCAAAGTTTGCAGCTAAGCTGTTTGACTGGGTTTACACGTCAGCTGTTACCTTAGCTTTGCTTCTTCAGAGGAATTGCTTTTTGTTACTTTAAAAGAAAAAGGAAAAAAAAAAAAAACTCTTAAAGCATTCACTAATACATAAAATGGGAGCACACTTTATTATTTGAGCCTCTTAAAATCCTTTTGAGTTGTTGTGTTGGTTATCAGGGCTGTCCCTGTAGTTTCTCAGAAGTGGAAGGACTCATAGAAGCCGTGTACTGGAAAGATAGGTATATCAGTGATATCTAAAGATAAAGAACACTCCAGATCCCTGTGCTACTTTGTCAGACAGCTTCAGGACCTGAGTCTAGTGTCCTGCCTTATAGGAACAAGAGGAAAGTGGCCTCTGAATACTCTGCCCAGGTACTCAAAAAAAAAAAAAAATGTAAACCAAACTCACTGCCATTGAGTTGATTCCGACTCATAGTGAACTCCATTGGGTTTCCAAGGCTGTAAATCTTTACAGAAATTGATTGCTCCATATTCCTTCTGCAGAGCGGCTAGTGGGTTTGAACCACTTACCTTCAGGTTAGCAGCCAAATGCCTTATCCACTATGCCACCTTGAGCTCCTTGCCCAAGTACTAAACCAGCTAAATGTAAACAAGCAAGAAATTTCAATCTTTCCATTTCCCCAGGGCTTAATGTACTCCTAGTGCCTAAGACACTCGACTGCTAACCAGAAGGCTGGCGGTTCAAACCCACCAGCCACTCCTCGGAAGGAAGGTTGGGCAATCTACTTCCATAGTGATACTGCCTCGGAAACCCAAGGAGGGGTCACTATGAGTCGGGTCCAGTTCAATGGCACACAACAACAACAACAGGGTCCTGGTAGCACAGTGCCTAAGGCATTTGACTGCTAACCAGAGGTTGATGGTTCAAACCCACCAGCCACTCTGTAGAAGCAACACTGGGCAATCTACTTCTGTAAAGATTTACCACCTTGGAAAGCCAGCAGGTGTCACTATGAGTCAGAATTGACTCAATGGCAGTGGGTTTGGTTTTGGTTTTTGGTTTGTTGTCATTGTTGTTAGGTGCCATCGAGTCAGCTCCAGGTCACAGCAACCCTGTGTACAACAGAACGAAACACTGCCCAGTCCTGTGCTAGCCTCATAATCTTTGCTGTACTTGAGCCCATCGTTGCAGCTACTGTGTCAATCCATCTCATTGAGGACCTTCCCCTTTTTCGTTGACCCTCCACTTTGCCAAGCATGATATCTTTTTCCAGGGTTTAGGGTTATAAATAAATGAAGAGCTCTGGTGGTACAGTGGTTAAAGCATTTGGCTGCTAACCAAAAGGTCCATTTCAAACCTACCAGCTGCTCCATGGGAGAAAGATTAGATAGTCTGCTTCTGTAAAGATTTACAGCCTTGGAAGCCCTATGGGGCAATACTACTCTGTCCTATAGGCTCACTCTGAGCCGGAATCAACTCAGTGGCAGTGGGATTGGTTTCTTGGGGTTTAGAGTTATAAATATTACACTTTATTCTTTAACTTTACACTGCAAACCAGGAGGTAATCTGAGAAACCTGTGATTCATCACCCAACAAGATGTTAGGATGTATACATCATAGTGCATGCACTGAGGATATGTCTTCAAAGGCATCTACAACATTTAGCTTATTTTTTCCCTCTTTTAACTTTGCTGCTCTTTATTTGTAGTCATAGATAAGAAATTAAGAAAGCAAAAATGAATCCTTTGACTAGGTCTTTTGCCTCTTAAAGTAGTATTAGTAAAATTCCATCTTTTCCTTGATTAAAAGTATCATTTAGTTTTATAAAAGTTTACCCAGTCTCTGCTATCCCCCAGCCCATCTGTGTTCACTTACTATTCTTGCTTCTCTCAGTTTTTGAAAGCTCATTCTAAAATTACATAAAAATTACATTTGTCGTTGTTGTTGTGTGCCATTGAGTCAGACCCGACTCATAGCAACCCCTCCTTGGGTTTCCGAGGCAGTATCACTACGGAAGTAGATTGCCCCATCTTCCTTC
>NW_006921718.1:3856773-3863631 GCF_000298275.1 Orycteropus afer afer | reverse complement strand
TACAGGAGCTCTGGTAGCATAGTGGCTAAAGCACTTGACTGCTAACCAGAAGGCTGGCGGTTCAAACCCACCAGCCACTCCTCGGAAGGAAGGTTGGGCGATCCTACTTCCGTAGTGATACTGCCTCGGAAACCCAAGGAGGGGTCGCTATGAGTCGGGGCCGACTCGACGGCACATAACAACAACAACAGAGCTCCTTACAGAAAATTAGATTTTCTATAATTATAAAATATTGGACATAATATTAGTTTTAACTAACCATCAGTGTACTTCTTCTTTCCTTTCCCTCCCCTCTCCCTACATCATTAGTCATCAGGTCCTACTGATTTTTAACGCCTATGTATTTCTCAAATCTGTCTTCTCAGTATGTATTGTTGCTTATATGACTCCATCTCTATTGTTACTGGCCTGGTTTAGGCTGTCTTTTCTGTGTAAATCAGTGCCTGGCTTATAATGAATGACTCTAGATAATAGCTCTCTAACTGAAAGAAAGAAAATTATCTTGAAATCTTTCCTCCATTTGTTTACCAAACTGATCTAAATACAAATATTACTTTGATGCTGTCAGCTCAAAAAACCTTGTAGATGGCTCCCAAGCCAGACTAGCTGCCTCTGTAGGCCCATCTCCCACAACACCTCATTTCCCCCTCTTGCCCACGTGGTGCTCTGGTTTAATCCCCCTCTCGCCTACAGTGACTACCCAGCTCTCCCTCTGTGCTACGTGAGCACCTGCTCTTCCTTCAAGAGTCATATTTTCTCCTCAGAAGCAGTTCCCCAACTTCCTGGAAACATTCTTTGTTGCTTGGGGTTTTTTGTAATGATATAAGCTGTTCAGAGTTCATCCTGTGCACAGCCTTGCTTATCTGTCGCTCCACAGTGTTCCTCAGAAGATGTAAAATTTCCAAATCTTGAATCTGGAAGTGGAAGGAAGTTGATCTCTTTGTATTAAAGCTAGAGAACTAATTTATACTAAACTCCAAAATGAAACCAAATAACAGCCAACCTACAACCTAGGAAAGCTACTTCCTTTCCCTCCCACAACAGGTTTCTCTCCCTCCTCTCCCCTTCTTTACATTTGTTTTTAAATGTGTTGTATTAAAGCAATACTGTGTGAAGACATGGGAGTCAGAAAACCTGGATATAGGTCTCTGACCATTCTTCTACCCACTAGTTTATGACCTCGAGTCAGCCATGTTAATTCTCTGGACCTCATCAATCTAATCTGTACAATCTGATTAGATGAGGGCTGCTTTAGATGAACTTTCAGGTCCTATTTCTAACTGACTCAGAGATCACACTGAATCTCTTAACTAGATATTCTTAACTGGGGCCCTTGGACATCTGGGATGATGAAAGAACTTCAAGGGATTCATGAGCCCCTGAAATTCTATGTAAAACTCTCTATGAGTTAGTCTTATCATCTTGATGTTGCAGAAGGGCATTCTGGTCTTTTTTTTCAACTTTCAAGGTAATGTTAGTCTATGGTTACCCTGCCGTGTATATTTATACATAAAGGAAGTCATCACTTTAGTTATTAGCAATTGTCCATTTTCCATTTTGTAATCTTCAAAGTGGGTTTTTGTTTTTTGGTGTTTTGTTGTATTTTGTTTTGTTAATTCATCACCATTAAATTTCCCAAAGGGAGCTAGAAGGCTCACTAGAGGAGAAGGATGACTCACCAAGAAAAAAAGCAACTTCCCTAAAGTCACTAAGGCAGTGTTTTGCTCTGCTGTGCATAGGGTCACAATGAGACAGAAATGACTCAATGGCATCTGACAACAACAAGGTCACTCAGCAAGAAATCACTCATAGGTGCAACAGCAGTGCAGGACTCTGGGTTGGATGGCCACCTTTCCTCTTTATGCTTAATCAGTTGAATGAAGTTGCTTTCAAATATCCACTAGCCCTTGGTCCAGTTGGGATTTTAGGCCTGGACATCAATCCTTGGAGTGTAGGAGAATGCACAGGTGCAGCACTGTAAGCAGAAAGCCACAGCATCATGTCCTGGTCATCACCCTGCCCTCAGCTCTGCACCTTTGGAGATGAGCCTCTTCAGCTCCAGATCTACCCTTCAAGTTTCTTCTTTTCCCCTTTTCCATCACTCAGTGATGTCAAGTACCTACTGTGTGCCATACACTGTGCCAGCCCTGGGGAAGAAATCTGAACAAAATGGATAAGCCCTGCTCACATGGAGGACACATAATCATGGACATAGCACAGGTCTTGCCCTTACAGAAATAAGGTTACAGTTAAGAAAGTACTTCATTAACACTGAAAAAATATATGTATAACTCATGATATTTGAACTTGTGGAATGTGATTTACTTAAGGGCTGTTTATTCTATGACAGTTCCCTCCTAGACATTGTCTAAAAATGTTCTATGACAAAACTCCAAGGACTTCTCCTTGTTGCGGTGATACTCTCCAAGGGGGTGCATTATGAATCACTCTTTATAAAGTGGTCCCAAGAATAGTGTTATGAAGTCCCAGAACTGCCAATGTTCCCTGCCAAAAAAACATATCACTGCAACAACATTGGCAACCATGAGCCAGCATAGTGGAAATTTTGGCAAGAAGAAAACTCAGAAATTAGCACTTGGCCTACTAGTATGTGATTGCTGTGGAAATTGTAGACTAACATCAAGTTGTCAGAAGGGGAGATATTTGCTAGTGCTTTGGTCCCCACCTTTGGAGAGCTGATGGTTAACCTTCTCCCTCCAGATCTGGACAGTGGCTGGCTCTAGTTCACTCTTGGTACATAGCAATCCTTAGAGGTCATATCCTTCTGAAGAGGTTGTGGGCTTTGAATGATGGGCCTGAGACTGACATGACTCAAGTGATGTCACAGAGCAAACTTGTATTCAGTTCAGTTAACATTTATGGAGCACCTATTGATGGTTATATGCTTCCTGAGGTGTTAGCCATAGGAAAATGATCTTACTGCCTCTGCCCTTGAGAAGCTCATAGGGGATAGCCAGAGCAGATTAGAAATCATACCCTGGGGAATCTAGGGAGCACAGATGTGAGAATTGGAGGATGCTTTTGTGAAGAGATCACTCTGAGCTGTGAAAAGTCTCTTAGTGTCTGTGAAGATCTAGCAACAAGGAGAATATAGGAATATAGCAGAGAATATAGGAATGGGGGTGGATGTTAAACCAAGAGACTACTAGAAAGGCAGTTGGATAGGGTAGGGACTAGGGTGAGACAAGCTATGCAAGGTGCCTAGGGTCCAAAATTTAAGAAAGCATTCGCCTTCAGGAGGACCCTAGGCGCCTTGGTTGCTTCACCCTAGTGCTAGCCCTGCAGTTGGGCATGGTAATGGTGGGCCTTCTGGGCCCTGCTAAGGAGCCAGGGTTTTAATCTTTAGATCATGAAGGACTTTGAAGAGTTAAGCCAAGGGAGTGTAGTAGGGGAAAAGACAACAACAGGTTTGTCCTGGAACTCAACTGGCATCTGAACTTATGTCAAGCCTCAATATGGAGTTAGGGCTCCCACTGTAGACCACAGCCCTCCACAAACCCAAGTGCTTTAGAATTTACACTCTAATACAGGAGTGGCCTGGCAAGATTGGCATTTTAGAAATTTTACCCCAGCACTTGTTGGGGGTAGGACTTGACTGGAGACATAGACTAACTAAGAGACTTAAAAAAAAAAAAGGAAAGAAATTTATTTTCTCATAGTTCTGGAGGCTAAAAGTCCAAATCTCAGCTGTGTAGTTTCCTTCTGTGAGCCTCTTTCTTGGTTTCTGGTGACTACCAGTGATCCTTCTTTGCTTGTCAATGGGTCCTCGCCTGGTGTCTTTCCTGTGTGTGTTGTGTTTCTCTGTCTGTGCTCTCCTTTATCAGACACCATTTGGAAGGAATTAGGTTTAGGACCCACCTTACTCTAGTATGACAGGAAGAGACTATTATAATAGCAGGCCTTTGAACTGGTTCATTCTTACTGATGAATACAAAAGAATCACTTAGAAATCTTGTTAAAATGTAGATTCTTATGCAGTATATCTGGGGTAAAAAATGCAAATTCTCAGCAAGGGGTTGAACTGGAATGAGCCAGTTTGAAGCTCCGTTGATTACTCCAAGTGAAAGATGAGAAGGCCCTAACTAGGAATAGGTGGGGAAAATGTAGTTTATCCTGTTTAGGACATAAAAATCAGGCAGCCTGAATTGAACGTAGTGAATGAGGAAGTAGGAGATCTCAATGACAACTCCTAGGTTTCTAGGGCAGCTCCTGGGCAGATATTAAGTGAGCAATAAAATAGGAAGTGGAGGAGCTAGCATGGTATGGTGGCAATGCCAGATTTGGTCTCAGAAATATTTGCTGTTATAGTGGTTAAGATTGCATGTCAACTTGGCTGGGCCTGGTTGAGTGGCTGGGTAGCTGATGGTAATTATTCCCCATGATGAGACTCTACCACAAGCACCTGAGTAGCTGCTTTAGGGATGTGGTCTGCTTCCTGTATATAAGCAGCAGCTTTGGGAATAGTCTCTAGCTAATGGCATGCTTGAACCCTGCGTGTAGCTGAGTCGTTGTTTAGCAGCCTGCCCTGCTCATCTTGGGACTTTTAATGGACTTGATTTAATGGCCTGCTGTGTGGTTTGGTAATATCGGACTGTGCCATTTTATCTGTCGACCTTGGACTTGTCAGCCATAGCAGCCAGCAGCTGAGTGAAGAAAAGCCTCCAGCTTCAGTGGGCTGGGAGCAGGAAGCAGAGCTGAAGCCCATGGGTGAGAGGCTTTCACCCAGCCCCTAGAGCCTGCCACTTTGAACTCGGACTTAAAGCCTCCAAATTGTAAGAATAAACTCCTGTTTGTTAAGTCCATCCCATTTGTGGTATATTCTTGTCAGAGCAGCACTAGGTAACCAGAACTGCTGTTATGGTGATTGAGGGGCATACAGGGGACATGTTCTGTTGGATAGATGAATAGTTGGATGGACGAATATCTTAGGAGAGAAATAAAGACTGGAGATATAAATCAGCATGTACTCTATAGATTAAGTTGTGTGGATTTCCTGGGGAGGAAATGTAGATGAGAGGAGAGATGCCGTATTTTTCACATATAATGCGCCCATGTAAATAATGTGCACACACACAGTGCACAGGAAACTAACACATAAGGGGGTTGTGCAGTTTACAAAAAACTGTGTAACACTTGTGTTATTTGCATTAAAATATGGTATTCAGAACCCAGTGAACCCTAGAGAGCACCAATATTTGAGGTACCAGTAAATGATCAGAGAAAGAAAGTGAAGAAGGAAGGACGTTATCCTGGAAGTGTTGGGATATTGACCACAGTGTCAGTACTCCAGAAGTTAAAGTCAGAGGCAATCTGGAAGAGGCTATGGAAGGAAGGAGGCAAGAGGGGAGAGATAGCACTAAAAAGGGAAAAAGCAGCAAGAGCCAATGATGCCTGGGACTATTGTTGTTAGCTGCTGTCAAATCTGCTCCAACTCATGGTGACCCCATGTTTGAGGGTAGAACTACTCCATATGGTTTATTATTACTAATAAAGGAGCTCTGGTGGCATAGTGCCTAAGGCATTTGACTGCTAACCAGAAGGCTGGTGGTTCAAACCCACCAGCCACTCCTTGCAAGGAAGGTTGGACAGTCTACTTCCATAGGGATACCACCTCAGAAACCCAAGGAGGGGTCGCTGTGAGTCGGATCCAACTCAATGGCAATGTGTTTGGTTTTTTGGTTTATAGTGCCACCAGGGGCCTGGAAAGCAGGTCTAATGGAAATGCCATTGCAAGATGCAGGAAGGCCAAGGAAGCTGCAGTCAAAGTTTGCAGAAGGACCGAGTTTCTGCTAATCTGCAAATTCCCAGATGCCATCTTGCTAGAGGTCTAGAATGGAAAAATTTCCTGCCATGAACCTAACTGTGAAGTGTAAAATTGCCTTCTCACCTGAAAACAATATGCAGCTCAGGTTAGCATTTTATGCTTCAGATGTCATTTCCATTACATGGATGCAATATCCAATACATATTCAGATGAAATACCCAAAAGCAGATCGATGCCTTCCCCCATTGCAAGTAAAATCAGAAGATGCTCAGTGGAAAAAGAAAGTAAGCAGTAGAATAAAGGCACAAAGTCAGAGCATCGACAGAGGAAAGGGAAAAACTGCAGCACAGACAAGCTTTGAAGTTGTGTGAGTTATGAAGGTTTATAGAAATGTTACCTTAGGAAAAAAATCCCAAGGTGCTTTAGTTGCCAACCACTGAAATAAAGTAAAAATTCCCACACAGGGTGTTACTTTTAATTATTGTTGTCTTTATGTTGTTGCCTAAAATAATAACTGGCATTTTAGAGATGATTTACCAAGATACCTTAATTAGGTGTCACATAAGTACCTGTGCCCACCAGCCCCATTATTGACTGGCTTCCTTATGCAAATCTGACTCTTCTGAGCCTGACTAGATAAAGAAACTGACAGACATAATTGGAGCAGCCGGGCTAGAAGCACAGCTGGCTGTCCCCATGGAGACCAGACTTCAGCACAAAGGCAGCTCTTCCTGTTGCCCCAGCCAGCATTCTGCCTCGCATTTTTTTAAAGATGAATATAGCAGTGTATCTGAGCCTGGTTCTCCCTTAAAGCTTTTCTTCTTTAACGTGCACATAGATCACCTGGGAAACTTGTTAAAATGCAGATGCAGATTTTGACTTGTAGGTCTGGGGAGGAACTTCAGAGTCATTTGTAACTAGGCCCACCTCAGGTGATGCCATTCCTGATGGTCCTTGGTCACATTGGGAAGAGCTATTTAAAAGGCTCTAAAGGGGAGCTCTGATAGCATAGTGCCTAAGGTACTTGACTGCTAATCAGAAGGCTGGCAGTTCAAACCCACCAGCCACTCCTC
>NW_006921718.1:3850870-3856328 GCF_000298275.1 Orycteropus afer afer | reverse complement strand
TGCATTGTAAATTTTGGTCAATGACATGAGACAAAGTATATGTGAACTGCTGTATGAAAAGTGAATTTACTCTGTAAATCTTCACCCAAATCCTAATTTAAAAAAAAAAAGGAGCCCTGGTGGCACAGTGCTTAAGTGCTTGACTGCTAATCAAAAGATCAGTGAGTCAAACCCACCAGCCTCTCCTCAGGGGAAAGATGAAGCAGTCTGCTTCCCTAAAGACTTACTTCCTTGGAAACCCCATAGGACAGTTCTACTCTGTGCTGTAGGGTTGCAATGAATCAGAATCAACTCAACAACAGGTTAAAAGGCCCCAGAAGAAAGGCCTGATGATCTGCTTCCCAAAGGTCATTGTCATTGTTGTTAGTTGCCCTCGAGTCAATTCTAAGTCATAGCAATCTCGTGTGCAGAGTCAAACTGCTCTGTAGGGTTTCAAGGCTGTGATGGTTGGAAGCTGATTGTCAAGCCGCCTTCTGGGGTGCCTCTGGATGAGTTCAAACCACCAACTGTTTGGCCAGTAGTCAAGCACTTAACTGTTCATACCAACAGGGACCTTCCTAAAGGTCACAGCCTTGAAAACCATATGGAGTAGTTTTACTCTGCAAACATGGGGTCACCGTGAGTTGGAGCAGCAGACTCGACCCCAGCTAACAAGAAAAGCCTCATTGGCTCTTAGAGCTTTTTCCCTTTTTAGCACCTATCTCTCCCCTTTTGCCTCCCTCCTTCCCACCCTATGCCCTCATACTGCCCCCTCAGCTCTCTGTATTCTCCTCCCCCTTCAGTACTACATACTCCCAACTCTGGGCCTTTCTCATCAACAGCCATTTTCTAAAGGTCCTTCTGCAAGGAGCTACTCTCAACCAGTGGCCTCCCTAGATAGGACAAGCATAATCTTTAAAAAAAAAAAGAGAGAGAAGAGAAATACCCAAGATAATGCAATGAATCTTGAAAGGGAACAGCCTGCCTTGCTATTTTTGTTACATGGGCTGAATGGACTGATAGTCCTTGTCTTAGTTATCTAGCGCTGCAATAACAAAATTACACAAGTGGGTGGCTTTAACAAACAAATTTGTTCTCTCACAGGTTAGGAGGCTAGAAGTCTGAATTCAAGGTGCCAGTTCTAGGGGAAGGCTTTTTCTTCCTGTGAGCTCTGGGAGAAGGTCCTTGTCTCAACATCTGTGGGCCCAGCATTCCTTGGAGATCTACATGTGTCTTGGCCTTCCTCTGAGTCTAGGAGCTTCTCAGCTCAGGGACCCTAGGTCCAAAGGACACATTCCATTCTTGGTTCTTCTTTCTTATTGACAATGAGATCCCTCTTCTTTGCTTACTTCTCTTTTATCTCTTATAAGATAAAAAGTAATGCAGGTCACACCCTAGAAAACTTCCCTTAAACTGATTGGCTGATCACATTAGATTACATCATGGGGAATGATTACAGCATTTCATAACTGCCAAACCACTGAGAATCATAGCCCAGCCAAGTTGACACATACTTTTGGGGGCACAATTCAATCTATGACAGTCCTTTAATGTCATAGTTGAAAAGGACCTTGTCCAGCCACCACTCACCTGTCTAATATTTGAATCCCAGAACTGAGGGCTGCACCAGCACTTATATACCTCCAAGACAGGATGCTTACTGTCGCTAGAGGCAGACAGTCCACCCTAGGCCAGTATGTCAGAAAGGCCTTCCTGATGTTGAGCTGAATCCTACCAGGAGCTGAACTCCAGTTGGTCTAATTCTGGGCCTTGGGTCCCTACAGAACAGGCGTGAGGTATTAGAAAGCAGTTGTCATGTCCCCCTGGGCCTTGTCTTCAGGCAAAACATCCCCAGGTTCTTCAACAAACACCATTTGGCCATTCTGATTATTCTCCTTTGATCTTGTGTCTGTGTGTCTGCAGACTTTCTGCCTTTGATGCCCACACTGCAAAAAGTAGTCCAGATGTCACTGAATTGTATATATAAGAAATACTAAAATAGAAAATATTTTGTTACATATATATTTACCACAGTTTTTTTTTTAAAGTAGCCCAGGGCTGTCACCATCTCATTACAGACAGTCTGTATGTGACTCATATTGAACTTACTGCCAACCCACATCCCACAACCCACATGACTATCATTCTCACACTTGCTGTTGCTCAGCTACATCTCTCCCTAGTTGGTAATAATTATGATAATTATACTTAACACTTATGAGAGTTAGTGTAGCATGATAGTTAAGAACACAAGCTCTGGAACCAGACTGCCTGGGTGTGAAGCCCTGTACTAAGCACCGTTTAAGTGTTAGTTGTCATTATCATCATCACCACCACCACTACTACTGGGCCATGCACCATGCTAAGTATTTTCTCTATATTATTTAATTCTCATAACAACCCTTGAGGGAAGAGCTATTATTATCCCAGTTTTACAACTGAAACTCCAAAAGATTGTTCTGTGCCTAGGATTGTAGTTAAAATCTAAACCTAGGCAGTGTCTTTGCTTTTAATTGGTCATAAGTACAGGACCACATTGTTCCCATTTTTCATAAATTTCACTTTGTCATTGGTGCTTTACCCCTTCTTCAATGTCTTTTGGTTGCCTGGTTCTGTCATCCTAAGTGTGTCTGCCTCCCAGCTTCATGCTGCCTGTTGTAGCTTGAGAAGAATGCCTTCATCCAAATCACCCACAAGGTCAGAGGCCACTTGGCAACTCCCTACCAATTTTGAAAACTAAGCCCAGATGATCCATATCTCTTGAAACTCCCTGAGCCACCAGTCTTATCACCCTGTCAGAGAAGCCTTCCGAGGAGTGGCTGGTGGGTTTGAACCACCAGCCTCCTGGTTAGCAGTCAAGTGCCTTAGGCACTATGCTACCAGAGCTCCCAAGGAGTGGATTCAATTCCAGACCTGAAGGGCAGCTATGGGCCATAGTCTCAGTAGTTCCACCAGGCTCTATTAGACCCTCATAGGGTAGCCGGACAGGATTTGTATTTGAATATATTTGTCTTTGGCTCCTGCTGAGCATACTTCTTCCCTTTCAGATCCCCTTTCCAGAATTCTTCCTAGGACAGACAGCAGCTCCCAGATTTGTAATTTGTGAATTCAACTCTCTGGGCAGGGTCCAGATGCAAGGAACAAGTAGAATACAGACTCTGTAAAACACACATCCCAGAGAGGACTGTGACCAATTTCTGCAGATGGTTAGATTGTGAAAGCCATCAAGGCTTCCTGCCTCTGACTCCAGTAGTACAAATGCCAGCCTTCTGTATTCCAACTAAACCACAGAAGGCTCAGCATTTCTGCATAGGAGGAGCAAGAGGCTGCAGTCTCCTTAGGAGGCTGAGGCTTGCCTTGAAACAGATTGTATGTTTATTTAGGGCAACTTTCAAGAAGAGACTTCCCTGGGTGGTTCAAATGACCCACACTTGGCTACTAGCTGAAAGGTAGGTAGTTGACTCTACAGAAGAAAGACCTGGCGTTCTACTTCCATAAAGTGACAGCCATTGAAAACTCTATGGAGCACAGATCTACCCTGACATACATGGGGTCCCATGATTCAAAATCCATGGCAGTGGTTATTTTGGGGGGTTGTGCAAGGTAGTGGGGGGAGTACTGATGGAAGGTTATAGTGCCATAGAAAACCATCTCTTGGCACTGCCACTGTGCCACCTGACCAAAGAGGCCTGATTACTCCCCCCCCCACTCCTGCCCTATATCCATTCTCACCTTGAGCAATTGAATAATTTAGTTGTGTCCAACTACCTATCCTCGTCAAGTGTCAGGATGTCTCTAGTGCCTGTCTTGTCTTCTGTGACTCTTTGTGGAGGGCAGGAGGCCTGGGTCTGTGATGAGCCTGGGCTGCTTAATCATATCACTGTTACTAGAGGCTGCCTGAGCTGCTGAGCAGCAGCAAAGCAAGGAAGCTGGGAAGATTCCTTTGCCCCAGTATGTTCCCATTATGAAACACCATGTCTCTGTGTGGTCAGGCAGAAAGGCTGTCCTTCTCATGCTGGAGCAGTTAGCCACCATTGGGAGACTGAGTCCAAGGGATCCAGGAAGATTTGGGGGAAGGCTGTCAAGAAGCTCTGGTGGTACAGTGGTTAAAGCATCCAGCTGCTAACCAGAGGTCAGCAGTTCAATCCCATCAGCTGGTCCATGGGAGAAAGATGAGGGAGTCTGCGTCCATAAAGATTTACAGCCTTAGAAACACTATGGGGTGGTCCTACTCTGTCCTATAGGGTCACTATGAGTCTTAATCAACTTGATGGCAGTGGGTTGGATTTGGTTTTGTCTTGATTCTCATAGAATAGAATCTAATTCTAGAAAGATGTGTGCTTTGGGGCAAGTGGGCATCCCAGTGTGCCATGAAAACTGATGGGGCAAGTGAGGCCTCAGGCAGAAATGGAAATTGCCTCTGAGCTATGTGAAGAAAGTGCTTGGTATGACCTTGTATGGCAGTTTCCTAAGACTGATTTTGACACACCATGAACAGGAAAACACAGTATAAGTGTATAGGCTCAAATTCTCACTGCTTAGGTTTAAATTCTTATGATCTTGGACAATTTATTTGAGTTCTGGGGGCTGCTTATGTAAACTGAAGATAATAATCGGACCTACATTCTAGGATTGGTTGTAAAGATTAAATGAGATTAAAAAAAAAAAGTGCTCAGATCAGTTCCTGGCATTTAGTAAGAGCTCTGTAAGTACTAGCCGTTAGTATTACTTTCATTATCACCATCCTTAGCATAGCCACCATTCACTGTGTATCTAATACATACAAGACTGGGCTAAGTGCATTATGTATTAGCTCACTGAACTACCTTTTGAAGTAGTTATCTGTATGATTCAGTTAAGGAAACTGATATTCAGAGAAGTCAGGTAACTTGCTTGAAGTTAAATAGGCAAGTGATTGGAGTAACAGGTAGAGTCGAGATTTGGAAGCAAGTTTGTCTAACGCCAAATCCTATGCTGTTACTACCTTTGCTACTGTCCAGAATAACAGCTATATTACTGAGTGTAGGGTCAGGGCTTCCACCTCTCCTCTATGTGCCTTATCTCATTTAATCTTTATAATAATCTTATGAGGTAGCTACTCCTGTTATTCTCATTTTACAGATAAAGAAACTATGGTTCAGAGAAGTTAAGCAACCTCCACAAATGTTTACAGCAAGGAAAGCCCAGTTCTGCCTGACTCTACGATCCATGTTAATCTCTATTGAACTTGCCTGCCAAACACGTGGGCAGGATGCGCCTGTGAGGCTGATAAAAGTAATTAGTGATCATGACTCCTGATACCGGCTGCAACCCAGAAGTGCACCACTGCCTCATCAGTCCCATTTTCTGAGCTATTGTTAGGGGCAATTGCCACTTTCTTTGATGCTTTGTTTTTCTGCAAATTCTGAATGCTTCTGATTTTCTCAGATTAAGACAAGCATCTCAATCTTTCACATACTAGGTTTTTTTTTTTTTTTTT
>NW_006921718.1:3841711-3850770 GCF_000298275.1 Orycteropus afer afer | reverse complement strand
AGACAGTCTGTATGTGACTCATATTGAACTTACTGCCAACCCACATCCCACAACCCACATGACTATCATTCTCACACTTGCTGTTGCTCAGCTACATCTCTCCCTAGTTGGTAATAATTATGATAATTATACTTAACACTTATGAGAGTTAGTGTAGCATGATAGTTAAGAACACAAGCTCTGGAACCAGACTGCCTGGGTGTGAAGCCCTGTACTAAGCACCGTTTAAGTGTTAGTTGTCATTATCATCATCACCACCACCACTACTACTGGGCCATGCACCATGCTAAGTATTTTCTCTATATTATTTAATTCTCATAACAACCCTTGAGGGAAGAGCTATTATTATCCCAGTTTTACAACTGAAACTCCAAAAGATTGTTCTGTGCCTAGGATTGTAGTTAAAATCTAAACCTAGGCAGTGTCTTTGCTTTTAATTGGTCATAAGTACAGGACCACATTGTTCCCATTTTTCATAAATTTCACTTTGTCATTGGTGCTTTACCCCTTCTTCAATGTCTTTTGGTTGCCTGGTTCTGTCATCCTAAGTGTGTCTGCCTCCCAGCTTCATGCTGCCTGTTGTAGCTTGAGAAGAATGCCTTCATCCAAATCACCCACAAGGTCAGAGGCCACTTGGCAACTCCCTACCAATTTTGAAAACTAAGCCCAGATGATCCATATCTCTTGAAACTCCCTGAGCCACCAGTCTTATCACCCTGTCAGAGAAGCCTTCCGAGGAGTGGCTGGTGGGTTTGAACCACCAGCCTCCTGGTTAGCAGTCAAGTGCCTTAGGCACTATGCTACCAGAGCTCCCAAGGAGTGGATTCAATTCCAGACCTGAAGGGCAGCTATGGGCCATAGTCTCAGTAGTTCCACCAGGCTCTATTAGACCAGCAAAACTAGTCCTCCTTTTTTTTTCCCCAAATAATTTTGAGTTTTGTTCCACATTGTTCTCCCTCTCTATCCAGAATCTCCTACATAAGTCTCCCTCCAAGTGGTTGACAGTGTTACCCAGGCACCATCTAATTCTTCTGGTCTCACAGTCATATAGTCTGCGGATCACATGGTGTACCAGTCACTAGGACTAATTGTTTCCATGAATCTTTGGTTTTCTTCATTCTTCTTTGCTATGGCCGAGGAGAGACCCATTGTTGCATCTACATGGCTGCTTGTAAGCTTTTAAGATCCCAGTCGCTACTTGCCACAGTAGGAAGTGGAACAATGTTTTGTGTAGTATTACATATTAGTTTGTTTTATGAGCTGCAAGAATTTGGAGGAATCATACCCAGTTCAGAAGGACAGCCCCAATGCAAAGCTTTGCCACATGGCTATGGAACTCTGCCACTAGACTCCAGACTGCATTTTTGACCAGACACCCAAGGTTATGTGACTGCAGCATTCCATACTGTCCATCTCAGCATCAGATAAGAAGGCAACTTATTTTGTTGATGTGTAGCAGTATAGATAGAACATATTTACCCATTTGTACATCATGGATGCATGGCTGGGTTTCAGAATTTCTAGGAACATTCTGTATATATGTATGCATTTTACTGGAGCCCATTTATAAAATTCTCAAAGGAGTCAATGACTCAAAAAATAGCTTATAAACCATTGTTCTAGATTTAAAATTCACTGAAAGGAAACTTAGAACAAAAATCCTGAATCCTTTTCCTTTTTTGGTGAAAGTATGCACAGCCAACAACACACTGTTGCAACAATTTCTACATGTACAGTTCAGTGACATTGATTCTTCAGGTTGTGCTACCATCCTCACTATTGTTTTCCACCACTTTCTTAAACTCACTGTCTCCTAAGCTTCCCATCTAACCTTTTGAATTGCCATTGTCAATTTGATCTCACATAGATAATCATTTAAAAGAGCACAATGCTCAAAGCAGACATACTTTTACTAATTAAGCTATTTTTTTTTTGGGCTCAAAAATTCAGTAGATAGTTTTGATTTTAAGGTTTATCCTGAATCCTTCTTTAATGGAAACAATAAATCCCTCTCGGAGGTAGGAATTCATTTTTCTCTCTCATTAATGATTTATGCCCCAAAACTTAATGTCTGTTCTCTGAGTTAAGGACATGAGTATGGATGTGTGTGGGGGGAAGGGGGAGCTGTGTGTGAAAGCAAGAGAGAGCTGACTATGGGCCAGGTACTGCTCTGAAAGAAAGATGTGGCAGTCTGCTTCCATATAAAGATTACAGCCTTGGAAATCATATAAGGCAATTCTACCAACTCAGAATGTCTGTATTAGATAGATACCAGTATTAGACCCATGTTAAAAATGGGGAAACAATCTTACAAAGGCATGGAAACTTACAGTAAGTCTGTCTAAATCCTAGACTGTCTTACAAAAATACATAGATTTTTCTAAATCAAAATATAGAACAAAGCATAGAGAACAATTTCAAATAGCATACTTAATATTTTTACAAATATTTCTTTTATTAAGGAGAAGAAAATTATTGGAGAAAATTTCTTTCCATCTACCAAATTTTTTCTGGAAAGTCTATGCCAGATTTACTTGTCATTTCTTTCCTTTTCTCTCTTAAAATGGGCTCAGGGGATCCAATGCTTAAAGCATGATTCCTAAATACCCTAAGGCAGTGGCTGATGAACATGACTGAGAGATGAGTGCCAGTCAGGTGTTCAGAGCAACAGCATTGGGCTCACAGTCTTTGGTTTCTGTTTTGTATTTTCTACATAGAAAATTAAAATAATTTTTAGTTGTTTAAATAAATGACACTTACCTGTGCTGAGGACTGCCTGGTAAAGCCATGGTTTTCTTCCTGCATTTGTAATACAGGAAGTTTCCAGTTTATGAACACACCTGACTTAGAGACCACTCCTGTTGTTGTTATTAAGTACCATCGAGTTGGCGGCGACTCATAGTGACCCCTCCTTGGGTTTCTGAGGCAGTATCACTACGGAAGTAGGATTGCCCAACCTTCCTTCCGAGGAGTGGCTGATGGGTTTGAACCACCAGCCTTCTGGTTAGCAGTCAAGTGCCTTAGCTACTACACTACCAGAGACCACTCCTAGTTGCCCTTTAATGTTATATAAATTTGCCTGCACTTTGAAACAATTGAACCAACCCCTACTGGCAACAAGTTCTTCTTTACAATCACCTTCACTTGCTGTACCTGCAGCTTTTTCTTGACTAATGTAAGGCTAAATAAGAACTGAATGCACCTGTTCCAAGTTATCTACAAATTGGACTTAAAGGGACAGGAAAGGATCTCCTTCTTCATCACCTCAGGACTCTCAGTAGTGGGTTGTGTGAGGATGAAGTAGAAAGGGAATTTTCTGTAAAGAAAGGCAGTAAAATGAATGAACATGAATATTCAGCCACTCTCATACTAATCTTTTCTCAGAGAGGCAGGCACTAGGACCAGCAGGTCCAAAAAGAACTATTTCAGATCATGGGGAATTAAAAGTCTTGAATTAAAATTCACCCCACCGTGAGTTTTCTATCAGACAGTAAGAGTTCATGTTATTAAAAAAATTGACAGTTGTCACTGTTTGATCAGGAGTTCACGAGTACCAATTCACCTCCTTCCCTGTTTCTTAAGTCTTTTGCACCAAAACTTAAGTCAGAGCTAGGTGCCCATAAGCCAAAACCAAACCTGTTACTGTCTGATTGATTCTGACTCATGGTGACCCTATGTGAGTAGAAATGCTCCATGGGGTTTTCAGAGCTATGCTCTTTATGGAAGCAGATTACCAGACCTTTCTTCCATAGTGCCACGGGGTGGGTTCAAACCACCAACCTTTACGTTAGTAGTACAGTGCTAACTATTTGTGTCACCCAGGGACTTAGGTGCCCATAAGATATGTATGATAAAAATTTGTCCTGACTGTGCCCCAAATACAATTTCATGGGTGACAGAAGTCCATCCCAGTGCTTGTTCTCTGCTGCACCTTATCCAGTTAGTTAATCAAGACTTACCCTTCAAGATCAGGCTTTTGTCATTGCCTCTGGAAAACCTTTCCTGATGTGCATGGCCAAGTTAGGTGCTGCTTCTCTGTACTCTAGCACAGCCTCATGAACGCCACTGTCATTGCATTTGTCATACTCTTAAGTTTTTGTTTTCTAACCTGTCTCTTTCACTAGATCCTGGGCTCCCTGAGGTCACTTTAATGGCTGATACAGAAAAGATGTTCAAAAACTGGTGAACTAACAAATTTGTGTTTGTTTTCTCTCCATCCAAAAGTAATTGTAAGAATTAGTGTTCTTCATTTACATTAGGTAGATGATACACTCCTTGGTGAGATCAATCATGGGAGAATAGAAGGGCAGTGTATGCACAGGGAGACAGCTCCAGGGGCAGGAGTCCATGGGAGGGAAGGACACAGGGAAGAGGTGGCTATTGGGAGGACGTGGGAGGAGAGCTGTTGCACTGTGGGAGATTATAGTCAATGTCATGAGAGACAAAGTGTATGTGAACTACTGTATGGAAGATGAATTTGTTCTATAAACTTTCACCCAAATCACAATAAAATCAGAAGGAAAAAAAAGTGTTCTTAAAGTTGTCGTTAGGTGCCATCAAATTGGTGCCAACTCATAGTAACCCTATGTACAACAGAACAAAACACTTCCCAGTCCTGTGCCATCCTCACAATTGTTGCTATGCTTGGTCCCATTTTTTGTAGCCAATGTGTCAATCCATCTCATTGAAGGTCTTCCTCTTTTTCTCTGACCCTCTACTTTACCAAGCTTGATATCCTTCTTGCTGGGCCCTCCTGACAACAAGACCAAAGTATGAGAGGCAAAGTCTTGCCATTCTCACTTCTAAGGAACATTCCAGCTGTACTTTTTCCAAGACAAATTTGTTTGTTCTTCTGGCAGTCCATGGTATGTTCAATATTCTTCACCAACACCATAATTCAAAGGCATCAATTCTTCCTTGGTCTTCCTTATTCATTGTCCAGCTTTTGCATGCATATGAGGTGATGAAAAATACCACAGCTTAGGTCAGGCACCCCTTAGTCCTCAAAGTGACATCCTTGCTCTTCAACACTTTCAAGAGGTCTTTTGCAGCAGATTCACCCAATGCAAATAGGGTATTTGATTTATTGACTGCTGCTTCCATGTGCATTGATTATGAATCCAAGTAAAATGAAATCCTTGACAACTTCAGTTGTCATTTCTGCATTTATCATGATGTTGCATATTGGTCCAGTTGAGGAGCTCTGGTGATGTAGTGCCTAAGGCACTTGACTTCTAACCGGCAGGCTGGCGGTTCAAACCCACCAGCCACTCGTTGGAAGGAAGATTGGACCATCTACTTCCGTAGTGATACCACCTCGGAAACCCAAGGAGGGGTCGCTATGAGTCAGATCCAACTCAACGGCAGTGAGTGAGTATGAGTGAGTGACACATAAGTGCAGTGTCACTATATTCACAAGTTCCTCATGAAAGACTATTTGGAGCAGACTCCTCT
Source organism: Orycteropus afer afer (assembly GCF_000298275.1). Lineage (NCBI taxonomy): Eukaryota > Metazoa > Chordata > Mammalia > Tubulidentata > Orycteropodidae > Orycteropus > Orycteropus afer. The sequence continues at coordinate 3,845,316 of NW_006921718.1, read as the reverse complement.
AATGACATGATCAACAGGCATTTATAATTCACAGAATAAACAGGCCAGGGATGAGAAGAACAGCACACATCATCATCAGCCTAGGTTCCCAGAAGTTAGGCTCTCATCCACAGGATTCTATTGCATCCAAGCATGCCCCAGTTCATGGCTTGAGAGGACAACGTCTAAATTCCTCCCTTCTGGAATTAAATACTTATCCACCAGCCATGTCTACATGACATATAGTATGTATATAGTATAATAGGGGAAGGGGTGACAAAAGAGGATAATAAAAGGTGGTAATAAAAGTGGAAAACCCCTGCATGTAATGGACATCATTTATTGCCCCTATTCAAGCTATTCTAGATTTACTAGTACCAGAGAATATCTCTTCCTCCTTTACCCCACTAAGAGTTCTAGGTTTCTTCAAAGGGCAGTCATCTTCCCGAAAGCACATACTTTACTGTATGTCTTTAGAAAGCTATTATGTCCATTAGCAGCTAGGAAGACTGTGAAATAGAAATAGCAAACCTGTGCACCCAGTAACAAATTACCTCAACACTTCATGTTATATATCTCATTTTTTCTGTTGGTCAGGAATTTTGAATGGGCATACTTGTCTCTGCACATCATGTCTGGGGCCTCAGCTAGAAGATTAGAGCAGAAGCTGGAATCATTCATTCATTCACATGTCTGGCAGTTGGTGCTGGCTGTGGTTGGGAGCCTAGCTGGGAACACCCCACACTTGTCCTCAGCTTTAGCTTCCTCATGTGGAGACTGGGAGAGTATGCTGAGAGAGAGAGGCAGCCAGGCTGAAGCCATTTTGCATTGTATAACCTGGCCTCAGAAATCATATTGCATTACTTGTTCTATTAGTTGACACAGTTACAAAGGTCCATCCAGGTTCAAGGGATGGAACAAAGATGCCACCTCTCAGTGAAGGAGTTTTCCCTGTTGTTTTGAGAAGAGATGTGGAATGGGATACGTACAGTTACAGCCATAATTGTAAAATACAGTCTACCATAAACCATCATGGAGAATAGGCCAGATTCCTCAAAACAAAATATGTGTGTGAATCCCTTATGTGAGATAAGAGGTGTGAATCAAGCAGATGATTTCATGAAGGCGGTGAATTTTTCCTTCACTTCCAGAGTACAGGCAAGTTTAACTCTATCAGAAAGGCAATAGAAAGATTTAATGTCTTGTGACAGAGATCTAAAATGTTAGAAAGTGCTAGCCAAAAAACAAACCTGTTGCCATCAAGTTGATTCCAACTCACAGTGACCCTATAGGACAAGGTAGAACTACCCCATAAGATTTCCATGGCTGTAAATCTTTACAGAAGCAGACTGCCACATCTTTTTCCCATGGAGCGCCTGGTAGGTTCAAACTGATGACTTTTCAGTTAGCAGCCAAATAATTGCTTAAACACTGCATCACAGGGCTCCTTAGAAAGTACTTCTTTCAATTATTAGGTCATCTTCATCTTCTTGCATAAAAAGAGGCAAGCCTAGTTGCCAGAATGGCACTTGGACAACTCCTTTCTGTTGCAGTCATCTGTGAACCCTTCCCATCCCAGACACTTCCTCTTATTCCTAGCTCACTGTCATTCCAACACCATATTATGTTTTGTCATAACTCTTGGTTATCTCATTATTTGTGTTGATGACACCCTGACCTCTAAGCTTGGCATCCTCTCTTCCAATAATCTTGTCCTCCACCCTTCTTAGCTACACACTCCTATCATCAAAAGGTCATGCCCTTGACCTCTTATTGCACATGTCCACAATCATAATTGAAGATGTATCAATCCCTGACTGCCACCACCTATCTTTCCGCTCCAATAATTCTTCAATGCCATAAGAAACTGAAGTCTCTTGATCACTTCACTGTCCCTAACACCCTCATGACCTTACTTCCCTCACTGCCTCCCCTTAAATTCAAATTTCATCATTAAAGTCACTCCTTTGCACAATCTCTCAACTGCCTTGCCTTTCTCTTTCTTTATATTCTCCTAATAAAACCCAACCATGATTAAATCTATCCCACCACGACCTCCACACCTGCCACCATGCAGCTATTGGTCTCACTCTAAATTCATGAACCTCAAATGACTCCATAATGCCACCTGGTAGTCAGCCTTTCCCTCTGGCCTCTCCTCTACCCCAGAACTGTATCCCCGTATCTTTGGATCAGAGTCCACCACCTGCCAGGCATTGCTACTCAGATCTTCATGCATAGTGAGGCAAAATTCAAGAGAAAAAGAAATCTGAGGTTCTGGCAAGATGGCAGAATAGGCAGAAAGAATGCACAGACTCTCTTCAACAAAGAAAAGGGGAACCAATTAACACAGATACAGAAGATAATCCTGGACCCCTGAGCCTTAAAAGGAAGGATATAGAAGTGGATTGAACTCCAACAAGCAGAAGAATTTGCATGAAAACACCAAAAAAGGAGACATACAGAGCTGCGGTCTGGCAGCAATCCTGATGGGACAGACAGCTTGGATATTGCCGAGTGGTGGTAAGACCTAAGAATTAACCCAAAAATCAGCCTTGCTAGCCAGGGACTACATGGAGGACTGCTCTGGTGGCTGGGGAATAAAAGGGAAAGCAGCGAAGAGGACGGCAGGCTGAGCTGTGTACCTTTGTCTGTCCAGAGGGCACAGCCATTTTGAATGTTTAAAGCAGCTTGACCATTTTGGATATTTAAAGTAACAGCATTCTCCCAGATTCCAGGGACTTAAGAACAGGCTCAACATGCCAGGAACCCAAAGGACATTCCAGACCTGGATGACTGGAAAGGTGTGACATTCCCCTTGTTACTCTTATACCCCACACCATCTTGGTGAATGGAGGTGCAGCCATCCCTCACTTGCACTCACCGTCTGGGCCCGGAGGAACTCCACCCCAGTCTGAGTGCTCGGATGGAGCCTGGGTGCACTGCCTCACCCTGCCCCCATTTTTTTTCTGTTTTTTTAGTTTGTTTGTTTTTGTCTGTTTTGAAACTACTATTAGTATTACTTTTGTCCTTTTTACTATTATACTTTATTCTTCCCCTCCCAAGTTCTACTTTTCAGCTTTTTTTCTTTTCCCTGTTCCTGCTTGTAATTTTTTCTTCTTTTTTCTTTCTTGTAGTTAATCCCGTTCCTTGTTTTTCTTTTTGCAATTTTCCCATTTTTTTCTTCATTATTCTCTTTCTTGACCTTTTTTCTCTGATTGCGCTCTCTCCAGATATTTCTGGGTTTTTTGTTTTTTCTTTTTTTTTTTTCTTATTTTTCCCTTTTTCCTTTTTTTAGTTACTGCACCAGAGTGATTACAGAGTGTATTTTTTGTCCATTTGTGTTTACTTTTTTGATGTGTATTCAATTGTTATTTTTGTCTGATTGAGTGGGAGACAGCAACAATCCCCATACGACACAACTACACCCACACCTCCTGCAGCTTCACTTACTGACTGAGAGCCACCACTTCCTTCTCCACCAACGGGCCAGTGATAAATAACCACCAAGAGAAGAGCCTGACTCACCCTTGGCTGCTCCTTACAAACAGTTTGTAACAGAGATCTACATACAATAACACCAAAATGTCTCGGAGACAACAGACCATCACAGTCCACACAAAGAA
>NW_006921718.1:3833125-3836830 GCF_000298275.1 Orycteropus afer afer | reverse complement strand
AACTGAGGAATGGATACCCAAACTGTGGTACATACACACAATGGAATACTGTGCAACCCTAAAGAATAATGTAGAATCTGCAAAACACCACATAACGTGAATGAACTTGGAGGACATTATGCTGAGTGAAATAAGTCAGTCACAAAAGGACAAATACTGTATTAGTCCATTATTGTAAAAGCCAAGGAATGGTTTATATATGGAAGGAAATTTTCTTTGTTGGTTACCAGGGGTGGGAGGGGAGGGGAGGGAACACTGTTAGGTAGAGATAAGTATTGATTTGGGTGAAGAAAAGGGCAATGTACCAAATATGAGTGATCAACATAGTGGCACTGAGGAAGAGAAAGACATAGAGAGGTACATGGGAGGTGCAGATAACAAAGATGAACCCTTTTGCGCATATAGTACTGCGTTGTCAGTGAAGGCAAACATGGGTATACGAGTGGATAGATTGGTGGACAAGCTGAACTATTAGGTATGTCTTTGCAACAGGGAGGTACCCAAGACCATGTATAGGGTTGGCAGACAATGGTTCTACAAGCGTATTTGTATGTTCTGTAAGAATCCCCAGGTTTATAGTAGAGCTGACAAGGGACAAGGTTGTAGTCACTTCTTGGTCACAGCCAGCCACCCAGAGGGACCAAGTTGTTGAACCAGTGGACTCGGGACCATAGTCGCAGGGGACATCAAGCTCAATTGGCATAACATACTACACAAAACATTGCTCCACCTCCTACTTTGGCCTGTAGCAACTGGGACCTTAAAAGCTTGCAAACAGCTGTCTAGATGCAACGATGGGTTTTCTTCTCATCCAGAGCAAAGAAGAATGAAGAAAACCAAGGATTCATGGAAACAATTAGTCCTAGCAACTGATACACCATGCAATCCGCAGCCTATACGACTATGAGACCAGAAGAACTAAATGGTGCCCGGCTACCACTGTCAACTACTCGGAGGGGGATCTATGTAGGAGATCCTGGATAGAGAGGGAGAACAATGTGGAACAAAACTGAAAATCATTTGAAAAGAAAAAACGGGACCAGGTTTGCTGGTCTGATAGAGCCTGGTGGAACCCCTGAGACTATGGGCCCTAGCTGCCCTTCAGATCTGGAATTGAATCCACACCTGTGGCTTCCAGCCAAACAAAAGACAGGCATATGAGTTGAGCCTGTGGCTTCCAGCCAAACAAAAGACTGGCATATGAGTTGAACATTTACTTGAGGTAGATACAGTCCTTGGAGAGAACAATCATTGGAGAAAGAAGGGCTGTTAATGCACAGGGAGACAGCTCAGGGGGCAGGAGTGCATGGAGGGATGGACACAGGGAAGAGGCAACTATGGGGAAGAAGTGGGAGGGAAGCTGTCGCATTGGGGTAAATTGTGGTCAATGTCATGAGATAAAGTGTATGTGAACTGCTGTATGGAAAGTGAATTTGCTCTGTAAATTTCTACCCAAATCACAATTTTAAAAAAAAAAAAAAGAGAGAGAGAAAAAAATTCTCTTCAGATAACAGTTTCTGTCTGTGAGCTCCTACCATGGCTTATTGGTGGCTTAAAAACCAAAGTCTGATGATGCACCCTTCCCATTTCTGCTTTATTTCCTGTATGCTCAGCATTATTGAAAGAGCTATTCTGACACCTCCTTCTATTCTTAGTGCCAAAGCACAAGCTCACATCATGCTGCTAAACCAAACTTAGGAGAACTACACATTTAGTTTAGTGAGATAAATCAAGAGCACCTGGTGGTTAGAGTGGAGGGGTTGTAACCTGGCCTCAGCAGGGTGAGGTGGAAAATGTCTGAGTGGGAACCTGGAGACTTTGACACTTGTCACTTTGGTCAAGTCCCTTTAGCTGCCTGGGTCGCAACTTTATCCTCGGTTAAGTGAAGGAATTGGATGAGGTCATTTCTCAGGTCCTTTCTAGACCTTTCATTCTGACCTTGTCACAGGGTACTACAACATTCATTGTTTCCCTGTTTTTTAACTGGCTCTGTCTATTTTATTCATTCATCAGTTTTTCAATCAAGTAAAGGCTCCATTTCATGCCCAAAGGATAAAAAGATAAATAGGATGCAGTTCCTTCCCTCTAGGAGCTCACATTCTTTAAAGAAGCAAAGCTTGATATCATCCTTCAATATAATGTGATGACTGTTTTGGAGAGAGTATGTTCAAAGCTGGAACAAAGTAGAAAAACGGATTAGTTCTGGATTTGGAAGTTAGAATTCATCATAGAAGAGATGGCATTAGAGAGAATTCTTAAATGATCAGTTGGACTTTGCCAGAGGGTGGAGGGTTGGGGGTAGGAAGTGCAGAAAGGACATTCCAATTAGGAGAAAGGGCCCAAAGACATGGTGAATCTGGGAGGCTAATTCCGAGTTTTCTGAGTATGTCAGGATATGAGACTGGAAAAGACAGATTGGAACCTTCTGTCTTTTTTTCTTCTCATTTAGCAAAAAAAAAAAAACCATTTTAGAATTATTTCAAATTTCTGGTTTTAAGTCAAGGCTTTTCTGCCATTCTTGAAGTCTTACCCTCTCTGTTCTATGTTATGTATATTATCCTGAAATCTGGTCCTTTTTTTTTTTTTTTTTATGTCATCTTCCTGAAGATTTCCAAGCATATTACTAATCAAACATTTCTTTATGTTGTAAAGCAGCTTCAATTTACAGGAGGAAAGCTGAAACAGATATTGATTTGTGGATTGCTCAAAATCAGGTAAACAGACCTGAAATATGCTCTGGGTTCTCCCTTCATGAAAACTCCAAGGCTTTCTTTGTCCTTAAATATTTTTGACCATTATTCATACCTTAAGACAAGTAATTATAACCAAACTTGATCAACTTGGGGCAATCATATCATGATTGTCATAAGGGTTAGATTTTGAATCCAAGTGTGCCTTTAAGAAAAAACTAAATACTGTGGATACCATATAAGGCTAGGGAAAAAGCGTAACATAAATTATCATTTAGAATATAGATTGATGAGATTAAAACCATCTTGAGCCCATAAAATAACTGCTTCTTTTTTTCCAGTCCAATTGTTTCATAAGGAGACCCACTCAAAACCCACTGCAGTCAGGTTGATTCCAGAGTAGAACTGCCCCCATAGAAATGCCAAGACTGTAAATCTTTATGGAAGGAGACTGCCACATCTTTCTCCCTCAGAGCAGCTGGTGAATTCAAACCACTGACCTTTCGGTTTAACCACTGTACCACCAGAACTCCTGAGGAGACCCACAGTGTTGCCTTTTTCAAGTCCTGGAAGGTGGCTGGCCACAGACTCCATAGGACAGAAGTACTAGGTGGATCACTTCTGCCCAGGTTTGGTCTTTGGCCATAAAGATCCAAACAATTCAGCACTTGTTTCTCCTACAACTCATCAGTTTAGAGGACTGATTCAGAATTTACTCAAGGTAGATTTAAATCAAGCCCCTTTTACTGTATCTCTAGCACCATCTACTGAGAAACAAAAGTGCCTTTTTTCTTTCTTTTTTTTTTTTTATTAAGGATATTGTGGTAGTTATGTTTGTGTGTCAACTTGGCTGGGCCTGGTTGAGTAGCTGGGCAGCCGATGGTAGTTATTCCCCATGATGAGACTGGCAGTCAACTCCATGGTGGGATCTACCACAAGCCTCTGAGTAGCTGCCTTTGGGATGTGGTCTGCTTCCTGTATATAAGGAGAAGCCTTTGGGAATGGTCTCTAGCCT
>NW_006921718.1:3827070-3832845 GCF_000298275.1 Orycteropus afer afer | reverse complement strand
CTCTAGCTCCAGTGGGCTGGGAGCAGGAGGCAGAGCTGGACCCCAAGGTTGAGGGGCTTTCACCCAGCCCCTAGAGCTTGGCACTTTGAACTTGGTCTTAAAGCCTCCAAATTATAAGAATAAACTCCTGTTTGTTAAGTCCATCCCATTTGTGGTATATTTCTTGTCAGAGTGGCACTAGATAACCAGAACAGATATCTTCAGATTAACGAGGAGCCCTAGTGGCATAGTAGTTAAAGCATCCTGCTCCTAACCAAAAGTTTGGCAATTCTAACCTACCAGTTGCTCTGTAGGAAAAAGATGAGGCAGTCTGCTTCCATAAAGATTTATAGCCTTGGAAATGCTATAGGGCAGTTCTACCCTGTCCTGTAGGGTCATTATGAGTTGGAATTGACTCAATAGCAGTGGATTTGGTTTTTGGTTTTTAAGTTTAAGGAGGAGCTCTGGTGGTACTTAAAGTACTGGGCTGCTAACCAAAAGGTCAGCAGTTCAAACCCACCAGCTGCTTTGTGGGAGAAAGATGTGGCAGTCTGCATCTGTAAAGATTATTGTTGTTGTTATGTGCCATCAAGTCAGACCTAACTCAGCGACCCCTCCTTGGGCTTCCGAGGCAGTATCACTACGGAAGTAGATTGCCCAACCTTCCTTCCGAGGAGTGCCTGGTGGGTTTGAACTGCCAGCCTTCTGGGTGGCAGTCAAGTTTCTGGTTAGCAGTCAAGTGCCTTAGGCACTACACTACCAGAGCTCCTCTGTAAAGATTACAGTCTTGGAAACCCTATGGTGCAGTTTACTGTGTCCCATAGAGTTGACCTCTGGTAAGGCGCTTAACTGCTAACCAAAAGGCTGGCAGTTCAAACCCACCAGCCATTCCTCGGAAGGAAGGTTGGGCAATCTACTTCCATAGTGATACCGCCTCGGAAACCCAAGGAGGGGTCACTATGAGTCAGGCCCAACTTGGCAGCACATAACAACAACAACAACATAGAGTTGCTGTAAGTTGGAATCAACTTGACAACAACTGCTTTGGTTTTTGGGGTTTTTTTTGTTTTTGTTTTTGTTTTTTCTCAGTTGAAACATCAAACACCCAACTTAAGTAGCCAACAAGAATTAGAAAATGGGGAGAAAAGAACTCAGTAGATTCTGTCTAAATGAAGTTATATATAAATAGATGTAACCACCAAAACAAACATATAAACCTTCTGAATTATCAGAAACACACACACAAAAGCAAACACAAACCATAAAATGATTTTTAAAACACACACACAAAAAAAAACGTTATAAATTCAGAGAGCGTACCATAAAAATATGAGGCCCGAACTTAGAACATATGTATGTCATACTAATGCCATAAAACATCCCTATTTTAACAAGTCTCTCCAACTGAATCACAAAGCAAAACCTAAAAGAATGCTTCATAAAATCCACGTACCTCAGAAAGGTTGAAAAGACAAGACCGCAGAAGCAAACCAGGCAAATGAATGCAAATCAGAGTTAGAAGAGGGTCTCAATCTTAACATCAGAAAAGGCTGATTTCAGAACAGAAAGTATTAAATTACACAAAGAAAGACAGAAGACAGATTGTAGTGATAAAGGATGCAATTCACATTGAAAATTCACAAAAAAAGACCATATCTAAGACCATAAAGAAAATATCAGGGAGTTCTATAACATACAAATTATATAGCTAACATTGACCTAGAAATTTTTTAACTCTTAAATAATTCTTGGCTTCAAATGGAAATCCAACCCTTCGACAACAACAATAAAATAGATACAATTTAGGGGAAAGAAGAAACCAAACCACAAAAAAAGGGATATCCAGGAAATATCTATAATGGAAACTTCACATGTGATATAGCTGAAGTACTGCTTGGAAGAACATTTAGCTCTAAATAATTATATTAATAATCAAGAGAAGGTGAAAATAAATGAATTAGGCATTTGAAAAAGAATAACAAATTCAAAAGATGGAAATTAATAAAAATAAAAGCAGAAATTCTGATTTTAAAAAGAAGCCAGGAAGGTAGTACTAATAAATAACTAAGAGCTGCTTTCTCAGAAGGAAAAATAGACAAATAAAACGGATCAAGCATTAGCTAATCTACTAAGTTCACAAAATAAGAAATGAGCATAGGGAAATAACCACAGACAGGTGAAAATTAAAAGGATCATAAATGATTTATTTATTCAACTCTTTACAAATAAATTTGAGACTAATGTAGATGAAATGGATAATTTTCTAGAAAAATATACATTTGTAAATGTGGTCCTTGAAAATAAATTATGGACAGATCATCACAGAAAAAAATAGAGAAAAATGTGAGTTCATCTAGAGTTGTCTAATGAAATGCCTCAAAATAAATTTAGCAACAACCTCCAAGTTATTCTGACTGAGTGAAAAAGAGCAAGGTAGAAACAGGTGTACCATATTTTTGGGTATATGAATGTACATTTAGATGCTTGGATATCCTTAGAATATGTCAGGAAGAGTATATGAGAATCTAGAAAGGAAAAAAACAGTGGTGCTTCTGGTTGTTTCTGAAGGAAACTGGGTGTGTGGAGAAGATACGAGAAATCCTTCTAACTGTGTAGTATTTTGTAGCTTTTACATTTGTTACCTGTTAAACTGAGTATTGGTGGTGGTGTGTCCTGTTGAGTCACTCTCATGGCGGCCCTATATGACAGAACAGAACTGCCCCATAGGGTCTCCTCACTCACTCACTCACTCACTGTTGTTGTTATGCGCCATCAAGTCATCTCTGACTCATAGTGACCCCTCCTTGGATTTCTGAGTCAGTGTCATTACGGAAGTAGATTGCCCAATCTTCCTTCCAAGGAGGGGCTGGTGGGTTTGAACCACCAACCTTCTGGTTAGCAGTCAAGTGCCTTAGGCACTATGCCACTGAGCTCACCTACTACTGAGTAAATTCCTACTCACAGAGACCCCCCACTGGGTTTCCAAGTCTATAAACCTTTACAGAAGCAGACTGCATCATCTTTCTGCTGTGGAGTGGCTGGTTTGAACCACTGACCTTTGGGTTAGCAGCCAAATGCCTTAATGACTAGCACCACCAGAGTTCCTTGTATATAGGTGCTTGAACAATTTCTCTCAGAAAGATCAGTGCAAGGCCAGTCCCCATGAGGCAGAGGTTAAAGATATCCCAAATGTCCAAACTACCATGCCACTCCATCATTTCAGACATTAACTCCTCCTCCTCCTCCTCCCAGTAATTTCCCCCATCTTGGGGTTCTGTATTTCGCTGTAACACCTCACAGAACTCAAAGACACCCAAGGGATCATCTCACATAGTAGTGGTGGAGGCTGGCAGGCTGGCGAGTTCCACATCCGTGAGTGCGTCTGGAGGATCCTTCCAATTCTTCGGGTTTGATGAACCTCTATCTGCAGATCAGATGACGGCTGCTGTCCCAAATCCAGGGGTGAGATGAGGATGAGCCAAAACACAAAACCAAAGCAAGAGGAAGGCAAACCTTCCCAGGAGATTCATAGGTATACCCTCAAGGAAGTTAAATGTGGTGATTTGAATTATACCCTCCAGCAAGGCAGGACTCAAGATACATTCCACCTGTGTTGCCCCAACAGAAATAACCTAAGTAGATGGCTTTAACAATCAGCAGCTCAAGGCAAATCCCATCACAGAGCCGATTGCCAGTCATTATAGGGAATGACTACCACCAGCTGCCCAGCCAAGTTGATACCTGACCTTAACTACGACACCACCCCAAACAGGCATGGATAATGGGATTTACAATAATCACAGAATAGAGGACAGTGGCTAGAAAGGCCACATCAAGCAATTCACCGCAGTAGGGTTTCCTTGACTATAATTTTTGTGAGAGCAGATTGCCAGGTCTTTCTCTCATGGAGCCTCTGGTGGGTTTGAACATTGACCTTTCAGTTAGCAGCTGAGTGCTTAACCATTGTGCCACATTGATTACATGTGCAAATATTCAAACCAGTTGCTGTGGAGTCAATTCTGACTCATGGCGACCCCATGTGTGTCAGAGTAGAATTGGGCTCCAGAGGGTTTTCAATGGCTGCTTTTTCAGAAAATAGATCACCAGGCCTTTCTTCTCAAACACCTCTGCGTGAATTCAAACCACCAACCTTTCAATTAGCAGCCAAGGTGGGTAACTATATACATCACCCAGGCACTCTTCTTGTGCAAATATTATCTGTTCAAAAATTCTTATTTTGTGAAAGAAGAATCAGGACAAGGGAAATAGATACTCAAAGGATGTTTCTGAAAGGATGCTATTAAATTTTTCTTAAAGCTGACTCTGGTGAAAGGAAGGGATCCTTTTGTGCCTCCTAAACTCCTTTGATTAAACAATGGACACTTGGACTCCAGGATCGCCCAGGCCACAATGTCTTTCTTGAGCACTTTGTACCCCAGGCACTCTCACAGATCTGTGTGAGCTGAAGAACCCCAGCCCTCACACACCAGGAAGGCTACATTTCTTAAAGGAGCTCTTAGTTTAAGAAAAGGATGCCCAGTTTTACTTAAAGATAGATTTGTGTTTCTTCTTAGCATTTCAGAATACACAAAACCAGAACTAAATGCTTTAAATGGCTAACAGTTGGTTCTCCTTTTATTTATTCAATTATTTTAATAGTTAAGTACAAGTTCCTGCTTTTTCCTAGCTTGCTAAGATCTCATCCCCACTTTGTATTCTATCTCTCTCCCCTAAAAATATTGTTGTTATGTGCCATTGAGTCAGACCCAATTCATAGCAACCCCTCCTTGGGTTGCTGAGGCAGTATCACTATGGAAGTAGAGTGCCCCATCTTCCTTCTGAGGAGTTACTGGTGGGTTTGAATCGCCAGCCTTCTGGTTAGCAGTCAAGTGCATTAGGCACTATGCTACCAGAGCTCCTCCCCTACAAATAGTAGAAACCAAATTCTTAAAATATCTCTATGTGACCATATAAAAGGAAAAAACAAATTTTCATCCTAAATAAGCATGGCAAACAAGTTTGTACTTACTTTTAAAATATATGATACAGGATTCAAAATGGAGTCTCGCCGGTGAGCAGCACACTTGTTCCCTCTGGCATCTAAGGTCTTGGAAAACTAGGCACAACAGTTTGAATTAGGAACTCTGGTGCTCTGAACAGCTCACTGAATCAGAGTGCACCAAACACAGAAGAGCAGAATTAGAGGAAAAGCACAGGGAGATTATTTAGGAAAGAGGTACTGGTGGAGGATGGATGGGCACCCAAGAGAGGCATTGGAAACTTTCCTGGGGCAGTCACTGTCTGCTGGGCAAGGGCAGCTGCCTGAGATCCCCGAGCCAAGAGGGAAGACACTTTATAACAGCATACCAGCAACCACTCTAATATTCCAGCGGGCAGTGGCAGAGACCTGCCTCCAGCAGCTGATTTTGTCGGTAATTTGAGTCATCTGGGTGCAGGTGGGCATGGGCACCTCGGCTGAGATTCAGCGGAAAACTCACTGTTGCGACAGGAAGGCTAGCTCCCTCCCCTCCCAGCAGGTCACAGAGTGGGCTGGGGTCAGACTGGGAGACATCATGCTTTTCTTTGTCACAGAGATCGGGACCGCAGGTGACTAGCAGGTACTCCCCCGACTCCAACACAGCTGAAATTGTGCACATCTTTGGCACTGCAGATAGGCGGTATCACAGACAAACTCCAGAGCCAGCCATTAGCAGTCTGGTGGGATTGCATCAGCACCGCGGGCAGACAGGACAGGGAGAGCGGAAACTGCAGTCCTGGGAATTTTGCCTTGGAGCC
>NW_006921718.1:3812278-3818304 GCF_000298275.1 Orycteropus afer afer | reverse complement strand
TCTTCACTGTGCCTCTTTGTCCTGGGAGCCTAGGATTCTTTGAACTTGGTGCAATATTCTATGATCTGGCTGCCACTACTCCTGAGTAGGCTAGAATTTTAGGAAGGTGGGGATGGACTTTTACTATCACCTTGTCCTGAGGTTTTTTCCAACTGAGTTGCTCAGAGTCTATACCAATTTTTAGTTGTTTTATATATTGAGCTTCCTGCAAAGATACCCTCTGAAACAGAATTCTGTGGGAATGGGGGTGGAGGGAGGTGAAGTGCTGGGGGGCGGTTGAAAGTCAGTGATTTAGTCCAACTTCTTCATTGTACTGATGAGAAGACCCAGGTTCAGAGAAGTGACTTCATAATCTACACCTTATCTCTTTCCTGCCTCATCTGAGGTACCTCATCCTTCTGCACTCACACACACACATACATATACACCCAGTCACCTTGTATTCAAGCTGTTTCCCCCACATGGAATGTCATTTACTCTTCATCGCCCACTCAACCTACTACTGTTGTTGTTAGTTGCCATCGAGCTAGTTCCAACTCATGATGACCCTATGTGCACAGAGGAGAACAGCTCCATAAAGTTTTGAGGCTTTCTGAAGCAGATCGCCAGGCCTGTCTTCCAAGGTGCCTCTGGGTGGATTTGAACCACCAACTTTTTGGCTAGTAGTCAAGTGCTTAGCCACTGGCACCACCCACGGGACTCCTTCAACCTAATACTCTCAAACCTCAATTCTTAGTTCAACCATTGTAATTTCCTCCATGAAATCTCTCATCTGCCACTCCCTAAGCCAACTGAGTCTCACTGCCTATCTTCTTTCTGTAGCACTTTTTCTATGCCTGCACTGGAACACTCTTCACACTATGATTAAATATTGTTGTTTGTCTGTTTCCTCCTCCAGTCTATAAGCAGCTTAAGGGCAGGTTCCATGTCTCATTTATCTATGAAAGTTCTCTACCTATCTGAGTGCCTGGCATATAGTAGATACTTAATAAATGTTGATCTAGCAAAAAAGGTGACTAGTTGGTTGATCTGGCACAGACACACTCTGAGAGCATCCCAATAAGGAAGAAGGAATGGTGGCTTAGAGTAACCCTGTGGTTTGCTCTTAGTGCTTCCTGAATCATGTTGGTTTTCTGTTTCCTCAGGGCTTTCTTAACTGAGCTAAATCCAAAATATTTGTTTACCTGTTTGAAATGACTAGACCTAGCAAAAGTTAGGGAGAGAATGAAAAGTGATAGAGATAGAGCAAAATGTCAAGCAAAATGTAAAATCAAATTCCAGTATTTTGGCAAATAAGCCTAAAGGATTGTCTGAAAAAACACCAAATTCACTGCCATTGATTTGATTTGACTTGATTACGACCCCTGTTGGGTTTCCGAAGCAGTAAATCTTTACAGAAATAGATTGTTCCATCTTCCTTCTGTGGAGCAGCTGGTGGGTTTGAACCACCAACATTCTGGTTAGCAGTCAAATGCCTTAGCCACGACACCAAAAGGACTATCTGCTGACCAATTATCTCTCTCCCTTGAATTTCCAGTTGAAATGACTGAAAACAATCTCAATTCTTCTTTTTGTCCCTCAAAACCCAGATTACTTGCTTAGTAGCTGTAGTAAAGCAGAGAATGTAGTGAACTATTTTATTCACATATTTTATCTATTCTGAGGTGCCATCAGTTGTAAAGTTCACCATTATTTTACATACCATGAATAAAGAAAAACCTCTTCCCATTAAACCATGCCACAATTTCAGAAATGTTAAAAAATGAAAATAAGGGTGTTTTCAATCACAGAAGGACAAATATTATGTTGTTGTTGTTGTTGTTATGTGCTGTTGAGTCGGACCCGACTCATAGCGACCCCTCCTTGGGTTGCCGAGGCAGTATCACTACAGAAGTAGATTGCCCAACCTTCCTTCCGAGGAGTGGTTGGTGGGTTTGAACCGCCAGCCTTCTGGTGAGCAGCCAAGTGCCTTAGCACTAGCAACCAGAGCTCCTGGACAAATATTATATTAGTTCATTATTGTAAAAAGTCAAGGGAAGGTTTATATATAGAAGGAAACTTTCTTTGTTGGTAACCAGGGGTGGTACGGGAGGGGAGGGAACACCACAAAAATAAAATAATAATAATAATAATGAAAATAAGGGTGTCTTAAATTAATGAAATACTGTATGTCAGCATCATAGGTTGTTGTTTAATGATATGTGGGTCTGTTTCCTCATCCATTACATGAGCAGTTTGGACCAGAGAAGCTCTGAGAACCCTCCCCTCCCAACATCTTTGAGTTCTATAACATTATAAAGGGATGCTCCTGATGGGGCAGTGACTGTGTGGTGACTGCCAAGACTGGATGTCTATCCAGGTTCCTTCTGTGCTTTGCCCTTAAGAGTTGAGGGTTCTCACACTGCAGGGTCCTCCTTCAGGACTCACCATCCACCCATATCATTGTGAAGAAGCTCCAAGACAACCTACTGTAATAAGAAAAAATACTGCACCTAGAGTTTGAGTAAAGGAGCTCTGGTGGTGTAGTGGTTAAGGCATTTGTCTACTAACCAAAAGGTCAATGGTTCAAACCCACTAGCTGCTCCAGGGAAGACAGATGAGGCAGTTTGTTTCCAATAAGTGTCACTATAAGTTAGAATTGACTCAATGGCAGTAAATTTGGTTTGGTTTTTGGAGAGCTTGAGTAATCTGGCTTAGACATAAGGAACCAGTGAATGTCTGACTATACCTCCTTCAGGAATCACTTCTGGAGATGCAAAGCTTTAATTCAAAGGATTTAATCTAAAATTGGCATATAGTATGGTGGGAGTTCTGGTAGCGTAGTGCCTAAGGCACTTGACTGCTAACCAGAAGGCTGGCAGTTCAAACCCAACCAGAAGGAAGGTTGGGCAATTTACTTCCATAGTGATATCACCTCAGAAACCCAAGGAGGTGTTGCTATGAGTCAGGTCTGACTCGATGGCACATAACAACAACATGGTGGTCATGTTGCCCATTTGCCCTGGATTGTCCCAGTTAACTCATTTGTCCCAGTGTTATTGTGAATAGCTCCCAATACCATTTGGATAGTATACAGGCTGACTGGGGACTGAGTGGTTGCCAATGTACCTTTGATTAATAATTGCCTAAAGTGGTCTGACAATTACTAACATCAGGGACTTTATTAATGTCTGGTTAGTTACTTCCAAGTGCTAATGTTTAGTTATGAGCCCTGGGATATTGCACCACTGAAGCAAGAAATGTCAACACAGTGAATGACTTTTATTTACATATGGTAAAATGGTAAGAATAGCCATCACCCAAACTTATGATAACTTCTTGGCCACAGCCTGCCACCCTGAGGGAGCAAGTAGTTGGACCTGTGGGCTTGGCACCATGGTTGCAGGGGACATCAAGCTCAATTGGCGTAACATACTTCACAGAAACATTGTTTTGCATCCTACTTTGGTGTGTAGCAACTGGGGTCTTAAAAGCTTGCAAGCTGCCATCTAGATGCAACAATGTGTCTATCTTTGTCCAGAACAAAGAAAAATGAAGAAAACCAAAGGCACATAGAAATAATTAGTTCAAGGGACTTATACATCATGTGATCTTCAGCTTATATGACCATGAGACCAGAAGAACTAGATGGTGCCCGGCTACACTGTCAACCACTCAGAAAGGAATCAGTATAGGAAATCCTGGGTAGAATGAGAGAACAATGTGGAACAAAAGTCAAAATCGTAAAAAAGGACCAGACTTACTGATCTGATGGAGCCTAGTGAGACCCCCAAGACTGTGGCTTCTGGTTACCCTTCAGGTCTAGAATTGAACTCACTCCCGAGGCTTCCAGCTGAACGATGGACTGGCATATAAGGTGAACATTTACATCAGATAGATACACCCCTTAGAGCAATCAATCATGAGAGAGGGTAGTGTTTGCACAGGGAGCTAGCTCAGGGGGCAGGAATGCTTAGGAAATAAGGACACAGGGAAGAAGTAGCTATGGGGAAGTGAAAATAGAGATTACATTGTGGGGAATTGCAGTCAATGTCATGAAACAAAATGTGTGTAAATTGCTGTATAGAAAATAAATTTGCTCTGTAAACTTTCACCCAGATCACAATAAAATAAAAATAAAAGAAAATAAAAGAATAGCCATCATCCTTTATCAAACTTAGCCCTGAGGCAGTTATGTGTTTCCTCAATTTTTGTACTTCTTCACACTTGAATAATTCTTAAATTAGAATAGATGTTATAGCTACTGCATATTTCAATCAGTTGTTGTTGTTGTTGTTGTTGTTGTGTGCTGTCAAGTCGGACCTGACTCAGCGATCCCTCCTTGGGTTTCCGAGGCAGTATCACTACAAAAGTAGATTGCCCCTTCTGAGGAGTGGCTGGTGGGTTTGAAATCAGTGGCACCTTATAATGAAAGAACTCCAGTAATTCATTCTCCTTTCTGGACTCCCGTCTCCTTTACAAATTGAAATGACAGCTGAGATGGTAGAACCAGTGGGTCTTTAGGGCAACTGTATATAAACATTTGATTTGGGTATTTATCAACTTCTTTTCCTTCCCTTTCCCACCAGGAGAAGTTGTTCCAGTGCAAGGAACTGCATTTGACCTGAGGAAGCCAGTGGAGCTTGGAAAACACCTGCAGGAGTCCCACATCAATGGTTTTGACCACAATTTCTGCCTGAAGGGATCGAAAGAAAAACGTTTTTGTGCAAGGTCAGGTACTTTTCATTTACTGCTTCTGTGGGGAAGAAGACACACCAGGTCTTATAGCATTTACCTTGTTGCTGTTGCTGTTAGTTGCCATCAAGTCAGTTCTGACTAATGGCAACCCCATGTGTGCAGAGAGCTGCACTCTATAGTGTTTTCAAGGCTCTGACTTTTCAGAAGCAGATTGCCAGGCCTGTCTGATGAGACACACGTGGGTAGGTTTGATTCTCCAATCTTTCTGCTCCTAGCTGAGTACTTAACCATTTGCACTACCCAACTCACCATATCCCAGGTCTTTTTCAAGGCTCCCATTTTATAGGAGAGCTCTGTGGAACTTATCTTTCCCCTCCTTCACCATGCTGTTATTTCCACTACTCCTGCCTGGAATCCCTTCTAGGTTTGCTCCCTATCTCCCATCTCTGCCTGTTCTTTTAGGCACATTTTCTGTTAAAAGCCCTAATTCCTCCTGCCTGGAGTCACTTCTGCCTTACTTGAACACCCAGAGCTCTTTGTGCTTTCTCAAGGTGTGATTTATGCCTTGCTTAAGGCATTTGGCTGCTAACGAGAAGGTTGGCAGTTCAAACCCACCAGCCACTCCATGGAAAAAAGACTGGGCTATCTACTTCCATAAAGATTTACCACCTCGGAAACCCAGAAGGGGTTCTCTATGAGTCGGAATCAACTCGATGGCAGTGAGATTGGTTTGTTTTGGTTTTTTTTTTTTTTTTTAACTTCCCTGGAGAGTTGGAGGCTACAGTTCCCTTATGTAGCGCTACGTACCTCTGGCCTTGTTTGATAGATATTTGTGTTGCATACTCTCACTAAATTCCAACTTCCTCATGCTATTTCATCTTTGTGAATCCCTACCTCTGTCCTAACAACAAAACCATGCTTGGCACTAGTAAATAATAAGTATTTGTTGAATGAAAACATGGGTTTTAAATATAGCAGAGAAAAAGGATTCAAACTAACAGAAACAGAAAGAACTTCAAAAACCTTCTCTCCTGGAAGATGAAGACATAGCGAGGTGCATGGGAGGTACAGACAACAAAGATGAACCATTTTGTACATAAAGTACTGCATTGTCAGTTAAAGCAAATGTGGATATGTGGACGGATAGATGAATGGACAGGCTGAACTATAAGGTATGTCTATCCAGAGGGGCGTGTGCCCAAGGCCATGTATAGGGTTAGCAGACAATGTTTCTACAAGTGTATTTGTATTCCCAGGTATATAGTAGAACTGACAAGGGACAAGGTTGTAGTCACTTCTTGGCCACAGCCAGCTACCCAGAGGGAGCAAGTAGTTGGACCTGTGGGCTC
>NW_006921718.1:3802627-3811493 GCF_000298275.1 Orycteropus afer afer | reverse complement strand
AACCTCTCCTTCAGAACTCCAGCACCAAGGTCCCAGCCCATCCAGGCTCATTCCTTCAGCTTGAGCCCATGTTCCTCCTTTTATTGACTTTCCTGTCCTCACTGCCCCAACTGAGGACATCCTCCAGTCTTCTTCCCACTTATTTAAATCCTGGACCTCCTCTTCCCAAGCATCTTACCCTGAACCTATTGATGGACAACATACTGTAGGGGTATCTTAACTATTTTATACATGTGTTTTGCCTCTTGGTGAGATGGTAAGACCTAGTCCTTTCTTTATCTGTATCTTTTCAATACCCAAGTACAGTACTGGGCAGGTTCTCACCTCTGTAGAGGTTTGGTTTTATTTTATTTTAAAAAAAAAAAAGGAAACAGGGGATCTAATGGAAACTCAAAGCAGGACTGTTCTAGGAAGAGATCTGACCAAAAGCAGCCTACTCGAGCTGCAGGGAGAGTGTTTTGGTCCTGATATAACAGAAATGCCCTAAGTGGATGGCTTTAATAAACAGGGATTTATGTATTCTTTTATAATTTAGGAGGCTAGAAGTCCAAGTTCAAAGTGCCAGCTCCAGGGTCTGAGTGAAGGCCTCTCAACCTTGGGCTTCAGCACTAGCCTCTTGCTCCTGGCCCACTGGAGCTAGAGGCATCTCTTAACTCAGGCAGCTACTGGCTGCTGAAGCTGACAAACCTAAGGTTGGTAGGTAAAATAGCACAGTCCAAAGATTATCAAGCAACATGGCAGGCCATTAGTTCAAGTCCAGAAACAGTCCCAAGATTGGCAGACAACATGGGAGGCCACTGAGATGAAGACTCAGCCAAATGCAGGATCCAAGTGTGCCAAAAGCTCAAGACTTATCTCAAAGCATCTTCTTATATACTGGAAGCAGAACAGTCCCTAATGCAGCTACTTAAGCTTGTTGTTGTTGGGTGCTGTCGAGTCGGCCCCGACTCATAGCGACCCCTCCTTGGGTTTCCGAGGCAGTATCGCTACGGAAGTAGATTGCCCAACCTTCCTTCCGAGGAGTGGCTGGTGGGTTTGAACCGCCAGCCTTCTGGTTAGCAGTCAAGTGCCTTAGGCACTATGTTAACCAGGGCTCCTCTACTTAAGCTACACATCCCTTAAGCTCAGTTGCTCAGCTGCTCACAGTAGATTCCACCATGGAGTTGATTACCAGTCTCATCATGGGGAATCACTACATCCAGCTGCCCAGCCACTCAAAACCAGGTCCAGCCAAGTAGACACAACCTTAACTATCACAGAGGGGAACAGTTTCATTTAAGAAAAGCATCTCTTCTGTTGCATAAAGCATGGCTGGTTGCTTCATCAGGCCACACAGAGAGCTCCAGCTCTTTATGAGGAAGAATCACAGCCCCTTCAGGACCCTAAAACTGCCTGTCCACAATGTGGCCATCCCTTCTAGTCATATCTGGTTGGGAAGTCTTTTTTGCTCTTCCACAAAGCCAAGATCAGAGTGAGAAGCTGCTGCAGAGAATATTCAAAACCAGCTTCTCATGCCTTACCTATGATGCTGTGAGAATCCACCATCATGCTCCTCCTCCTTTGTCTTCTCCATACATCTTGTCCTTGTCCCAAGTGTAACCAGGCTAGCCCTGATTCCTCTCTCAAAGCTGCTTTCCAGCTTTTACCCTCCCACCTGCTTTTCTGCCCTGGACTCACAGGCCTTTTGATTTCATCCTCAGGGTCCATCATGCTGGAAGTGGACGGGTACTGGAAGTGTACACCACCCAGCCAGGTGTCCAGTTTTACACAGGCAACTTCCTGGATGGCATGCTCAAGGGGAAGAGTGGAGCAGTGTATCCCAAGCACTCTGGTTTCTGTCTCGAGACCCAGAATTGGCCCAATGCAGTAAATCAGGTAAAGCATTAAGCTGATGATGTAGCCCAGGTCACACTATATCACAGAGGTCACAACACTCAAGTCAGTTCCCTATCATTCAAAAATCCACATTGATTCTCTTCTCCAAAACATGATAAACACAGTATACCCTCGGCCAAGTTACTATCTTGCTATCCTACACTGCCATTGAGTCGATTCTGACTCATAACAGACCCCACTGGGTTTCCAAGACTGTAAATCTTTACAGAAGTAGATTGCCCCAGCTTCCTCCTGTGGAACAGCTGGTGGGTTGAACCACTGACCTTCTGACTAGCAGCCAAATGTCTAACCCACTACGCCACCAGAGTTCCTTCAATATGCTATAAAATTGTTTTTAAGGAAAGCTCAAATATTGCATTTTAAAGCCTTTATTCAACTTAATGTTTCTGTTCATCGATACCTAGTCATTTTGTGCACCCACACTTTTAAGAAGATTCTTTATATCTTCTCTTCCTATTTGCTCCCTCACAACTTTCCTTGCTAGCCATTGACTAGAGTAATGCTGCACAAAGTTACAGTTCATGACAAGAAGCCTGCACCACCAGAATATAAATCAACACACTGCTTCCTTCATCAAGAAAGTCTTATTTTGTAATATAGTTGATTTTCATTCTGGCTTAAGCTCTTTATCTCATTGCAAATCAATAACATATAGCTCCTGCTCTCGCAACTGATCTATAGAATACTGATCTAGAATCCAGTCGAATCTAGAAGCACATCCTGAATTCCTGAATGGTTGATGATGCAGTGTGGGCTGGCCAAGTGTAACCTGTGTTGTTTCTCCCTTCACAGCCCCACTTCCCTCCTGTGCTGCTGAGACCTGGTGAGGAGTATGACCACACCACCTGGTTCAAGTTTTCTGTGGCTTAAGGAAGTCTGAAGACATGACTTGTGCCAGGGCCAAGCTAGTAACTCTCTCGGCAGCCTGTTTCCTGTACAGAGATGAGATGAAGATTTAGAGGCTTTACAAGTGATCCTATGAGTTAAAATCATAGAAATGGTAGTTGTCATGATAATCTTTCTGAGCATTGCTTTCCTATGAGATTTTCCAATAACTGAGGAGCTCTAGTAGTACACTGGTTAAAGCATTTGATTGCTAACCAGAAGGTCAGCAATTTGAACCCATCAGCTGCTCCATGAGAGAAAGATGAGGCTGTCTGCTTCTGTAAAGATTTACAGCCTTGGAAACCCTGTGGGGCAGTTGTACTCTATCCCATAAGGTGCTATAAGTGGGATTTTTTATTTATTTTTTTATTTTTTTATTTTTTTTTTTTTTGGTAACTGGCACCAGCTCCACTCTCTGTGTTGTTCAGAGAACAAGAGAATTCAACCACCAGTGTCATCATTTAAGCCCTTACCCAAGCCCAGAAGTGGTACCCAGGACCCTCATGCTCAGAGGCAGCAGTGCCTGATCAGCTGTTTTGGGCTCCATCACTTCACCCTGCCCTTTTCTTTTTCACTTTTCACTCTCCCTTTTATCCTACTGTCTCACTCCTTTTCTCCTTTTTCCTCCTCCTCTATTTCAAATCACCTTAATCACGTATAGCACTTCAGGGTTTTCAAATGTCACATTTGCTGTTTCAACATGCACTTTAGCACTAGATGATGTGAGACATGAGGGCTCAAAGGCTTAGAGAGATTAAGTGACCCAGTTAGAGGCACCCAGCTGGTAAAAATTTTGGCCAGGACTTGAGTTCCAGTCATGTGAAATCAAATCCCCCTCTTTTCCTGCTCCTCCACCTTGGTCTGCACTGAGGGCCAAAGAGGTGTCCAACCCTTCCTCTGGCTGTTAGAACCAGTCTTTCTTACCAGATTCACTGTTATAAGAAGCATTAGATTGAGTTTAACTGTCTCTTAGCCTTAGAGGTGGTGTAACTTAAAGTGCAAGATCAAGTTATGGATTATCTGTTGTTTAGATTCTCTGCTTCTGTGGTTAACTGACAGAGCCCAGCCCCAGCGTAAGTGTCGAAAGAAATGAAGCCATTGGAGACAGGAGCTGTGCTCATGTGGAGCGGGCTTTGCCTTATGAAGTGCAGTGAGGATTACACATTGCACTGGAAACACATGTTCTATTATATAGATGAAGCTAGGGGCCCTTTTCTTTCATAGACAATCTAATCATCAGTGTTGGGCTTGGGTTGGTGATTGTTAAGGAATATATTTTATACTATTACATGCTAGCAATCAGTTCAAATAAAACCAACATCTACACCATCAGAAGACTCCAATTCTTTGACTCATTTGTAAATCAGTCAGCCATTGGCCCTTGGGAAATGGACCAACTATACAATGTGTTCTGGATTCCACTGTGCTCTTCAGCATTTTCTAAGAGGAAAGCTACCTAACTGGAAGTCCTCTCAGCCTGTCTTAGCTTCTCATACTTCCTGTTAGCATCCAATAATAAACCAAAGATACTCTCTTTAAATTCATTTCAGCATGGATTTTCTGAGTATTTACTGTGTACACTGTTCTCTCATAGCTCTCTTCAGACAATGAAAAGAGATAATGTAGCACCTTCCCTCAGAATCTCACAGTCTCTCTGAGGGAAGACAAAACTAACAAATGTATAACAAATGATGTAGAATCGCACTGGGATGGAGCTGGAAGCCCGGAGAACTAATGTGACCGTGCCATTTACCACATGGGAACATTGGGCAAACAATCTAAATTACTTGGGTTCAGTTCTCTAACCTGTAAGACAAAAGGCTTGGACTTCAGTTACCTGGAGGATAAGTAAATATCTGCAGACCTAGAACTAAAGCTGGGCCACTGGTCAGGTTCTTTTTCCTCAGGCTCTTCCCTCCCTGTGGCTGTGATGAAAAGCCTGAAAGGATGGAGAATGAATGCTCAAGCTGGCCAGAGATGGAGCTGTCATTCTGCTTCTCTTTCCTGCCATGTTTGAGCAGGCAGTGGAGACCTAACCAGATTACTGCTCAGAGCTCTGAACAATTTGCACTTACGTCCCATATCATTCTTCTGCTACCCTCTAGACAATTGAATTCTTACTTCATTACCATCTTGCTAGGATTCTTCTCCATTAATGGCTCATTCCCACTTCATGACAATGACTGTCAGATGTGTTTATGAATGGGTTTTTCATTTGACCCTCACAACCCTTACATATAAGCTATGACGTCCTAATTAAAACGGTCACTGGCCAGAGAAAGTAACATTGCTAGAAAGCGGTAGATGTAAAACACAACCCATATCCTTTGATAAAAGAGCCCGAATATGTTTTACTGCACCACAGCACAAAAAGTCTTGTTTTTCCTTTCATAAAGGGAAAAATCTAAGAACATATAGTGTTGGTAAGTGGAGAAATTTTCCTCAATCACCACTGGTAGCAAAGCAAATTAATAGCAACATTTTTTTGAGGAAAATTTGGCAGAATCTGTCAGTATTGGCAAACATGCAAAATCCATGACTTGGCAAAATTCCACTTCTAGAAATCTGTTCTATAGAACTACTAGCATAAATGTGTAAAGGTAAAGATTCAAAAGGGTGCTCATTGCAATCTAATTCTAATTGGAAACTATCTAATGCCTTCAATACAGGAATGGATAACTGATAACCCATACAATGGAACACTATGTGGCTATTAAGAAGGATGAGGTCAAATAGTATATACAGAATTCTGCTTTTGTTAAAAAAAAAAAAAAAAAAAGCCTTGTTTATTTGTAAAATCTGAGTAAGCACACCAAATTATCAACAAAGGTAACTTCTAAGAAATAGACTTTGGAGACGAAGGAGGACTTGCACTTTTTAATTTATTGGTATTGTTTGAGTTGTCAAAGACAGCAACATTCTTTTGTAATTTAAAAAAATGAAGTTTAAGTCACCAAAATGAGGATGTGGGGGAAGGAGTCAATTTCATGCTTTTATTTTTTTAATTATTTCAAACGTATAGAAAAATTGCCAAAAGGGTTCGAAAACCTCCCATATATCCTTCATTCAAAGATCCCATTTAAATTCCACCACTTGTCTCAATAATGTCCTTCCTAGCAAAAGGATCCAATCCACAGTCACAAATTGTATGTAACCTCTTCAGTCTCCTTCAGTCTGGCCCAATTCCTCAGTCCTCCCTTGACCTTTATGATCTTAGTATTTTTGAGGATTGTAGAAAGGTAATTTTATAGAGTGTCCCACCAGTGAGATTTGGCTGATGTTTTCTCATGATTAGATTCATGTCATATATTTTTAGCAGGAATATCACTGTAAAAAAAAAAAATGGTGTCTGATCTCGTCTAACTTCACAAGGGGGAGAGAGAATCACCATCAGCAGCATCACCCCAAGGCTGATTCCTCTTGCCAACCTTTTCACCAATTCTACACCAAATGTCCCTCCCATGGCACCCTCTACTTCTTTTCTAGGTTCAATAATTCATTGCAATGGCCACACAGAACTTACAGACAATACTTACAATTATGGACTTTGTTAGGGAAGTAACAAGTTACAACTCAGCATCAGAAAGGACTCCAGATACAGTTCTTCAATCAGGACAGCCTCTTCTTAGCAGTGCCCACAGTCACACTTTCTTTGGTCCATTGCCTCTTGGCTCCTCGTCTCTTGGCCTCTTCCCTGCTAGAGCAAGTGTTACAAAACTCTGTTAGTTCTGCCAATAAGTGCCCAGAGGCACCCTACTCTGTTGGTAAGCCTCTACCCAAAAGAACTCAGCTCTAGCCTTGTGGGTCCACAAACCTAGCTCCACCAGGTGCCTAGAGGCACCCTACTTCACAGGCAAGCCTCCTGCCTGAAGGCACTCATGTTTTCTCACTCTGTGGCCTGGGAAGCCTACCATGCCATCTCCTGCCTACACAAGATCAGTTTGTCTGATCATTGGTGAGGTTAACTTTGTTCACTGGAGTAAGGGACTGTCTTCCAGGTTTCTGCACTCTAAAGTTACCAAGGTATACATTACCCAAGGAGGCTCAGAGGTGAAATATTAATTCAGTCATCTATCACTTTGTGTTGCTTCCTGAAAGTGAGGATGACTTGCAGCACTTACTGATGAAGATTGAAGAATACCATCTGCAGTATGGATTACATTTCAATATAAAGAAAACAAAAATTCTCACAACTGGACCTATAAGCAGCATCATGATAAATGGAGAGAAGATTGAAGTTGTCAGAGACTTCATGTTGCTTGGTTCTATAGTCGATGCCAATAGAAGCAGCAGTCAGGACATCAGATCACATATAGCACTGGGCAAGTCAGCTGCAAGGGACTTCTTTCAAGTGCTGAGGAGCAAAGATGTCTCCTTGAAGACTAAGGTGCACCTGACACAAGCCATGAATATTTTAAATTCCCTCATATGCACGTTAGAGCTGGACAATGAAAAAAGAAGACTGAAGAAGAATTGATGCTTTTACGATGTGGTGCTGGCAAAGAATACTGAAAGTACCATGACTGCTAAAAGAACTAACAAATCTGTCCTGGAGGAAGTGCAGCCGGAATGTTCCTTGGAAGCGAGAATGGCCAGACTTTGTCTCACCTACTTTGGTCATGTTGTCAGAAGGGACCATTCCCTGGAGAAGAATGTCATGCTTGGTAAGGTGGAGGGTCGAGGAAGGAGGGGAAGGCCCTCAATGAGATGGATTGACACAGTGGCTGTGGCAATGGGGTCAAGTATAGCAAGGATCACGGAGCTGGGGCAGGACCAGGTGGTGTTTTGTTCTGCTGTGCATAGGGTTGCTGTGAGTAGGAGATGACTTGACGGCACCTAACAATAACACCAGTTTGAATGCTTTGTTAGAACTAGTTGCTTGATGCATTGTGATCATATTCAGAAAACCTCAGAGAACGAAAAAGGAAGAGGAAAAAATATTTTCTTATTCATAAGGAAACCCAACTACTACAAATTAATTCTGACTTTAATGGCCTCTAAAAAATGAAACCAAAACCAAAGTCACTGCCGCGGAATCAGATCCAACTCATATCAACCCCTCTGGGTTTCCGAAGGGGTACCTCTACAGAAGTAGATTGCCCAACCTTCCTTCCGAGGAGTGGCTAGTAGGTTTGAACCCACCTAAGGCATTTGACTGCTAACCAGAAAGCTGGTAGTTCAAAATCACCAGCAACCCCTTGGAAAGTAGACTGGGGAATCTACTTCCGTACAGATACCACCTCGGAAACCCAAGGAAGGGTCTCTGTGAGTTGAATTGACTCCACGGCAGTGTTTGGTTTTGGTTTTTTGTGTTCAGAATATATTTATCACTCAAGTACTTTGTTTTCCTGTGTTCTATGAAAAAGAATTGTTTTTATAATAAGCCAAGTCTGTAGTAGCCCAAGTAAGGATATTCACCTTTGGGTAGTTGAAGAAGTTAATGGTGTTTCAATCTTATCTTGACAAAAAAATAAAAATAAAAAGATTGTCAAACTATACATCTAATGAAAAGTAAAAATGAATTTAGAGAAATAAATCTTTTGTGGTTGCAACAAACATCCTTTTTCTTGAAATACATATACACAAAAGAACTTTGATTTGTTTTATAAGAGACTTGCTACATAGAGTTATGAAACATGCAGAGTGTGACAGTATGTGAGCACAGTTGTCGTATTTTATGATTTAATAATGAAATCACTGAAGGCCTTAGAAAGATATAAAGCTTTACAGTCTAATTATTGAGCACTTTTAGTTTATTAGTGCAATGGAGAAAAAAATGTTATTCAATATGAAAAACACATGTAACTACAGAATTGTGTTGAAAATGCAGATATCCACTAAAATGCAACCTCTCCCAAGAATAAGTCTCCAGGATCCCAGAAGTCCCATTCCAACCTCCTCAAAATCCTAATCCTTCATAGGTGAGCACATTATTGACTTCAGTAATTAACTGACTCTTAGGTCTGTCTCAAATTCATAAGACCTAAATGCTTATTGTTGTTGTTGTTGTTGTTGTTAAGTGCCGTCGAGTCGTTTCCGACTCATAGCGACCCCATGCACAGCAGAACAAAACACTGCCCGATCC
>NW_006921718.1:3796927-3801472 GCF_000298275.1 Orycteropus afer afer | reverse complement strand
TTAGTTTTTGGATTTTCATTTTCTCAATTTCTACTCATTTGCATAACAAGGTAAGGTATTTTTTTAAAAGTGCACAAACACTGCTTTAAAGACTAAGTTGGCATGCTATTGTGATTATTAGGAGCTCTGGTGGCGCAGTGCCTAAGGCATTTGACTGCTAACCAGAAGGCTGGTGGTTCAAACCCACCAGCCACTCTTCAGAAGGAAGATTGGACAATCTACTTCCGTAGTGATACTACCTCAGAAACTCAAGGAGGGGTTCCTATGAGTCGGATCCGACTCAATGGCCATGAGTTTGTGATCATTAGGTGATTAATATTCACTGGTGGGTGATACTCATGTCCAGTCTCTGGAGATCAGATGCTAGTGTTAATGCATAAGGAGTAATTTATGAAAAGTTGAACATAAAAAAATAAAGCACTACAGAGCAGGTGGAAAGCATATTATGCGCCCTGGTCCCTGGTCAGTTCCTATGATCAGTCTTAACCATTTTAAACAATGGGATCACCAGTTTGCAATGGGTTATTTCTGTAGGTTTTATGGGAGTGCAATTGCGGTATAGTAAATTACTTAGTGTGGCTTTTCTACCCATAAGTCTGTAAACTCCAAGGTGGGATTTGCTATGAGCAACTGAGGAGCTCCTGATTGCTAAAGTTGTCCACCTGGAGTATTTCTGTTGGGAGTGGCACAAAACAATGTTCTGGGAGGTTCCCACTCTCTCTCAGGTGCTTATAGTTCTGATGCTGTGATTGGCTAGTTTGACCACCCTGCCGGGCTCAAAAGGAGGCCTCCTAGAGGCAGAACTCTCTCTGACTGCTAGTTGAGGAAGATGTGCTGCTGAAAGAAATATGTGCTCCTGAAAGAGACACATGCTGCTGGGAAAGAGATGCAAGAGACACGCATTGCTGAGTAAGACACTGAGGGACATGCACTGCTGGGGGAGAGACTTGTCTAAGAGACAGTGGGCTGGGAGAGAGACTGAGCATTTTTTCCTGAACTTGAATTGTAGCTGCTTCCCTAATAAACTCCATAATCTGTGAGTTCTGTGTGGCCACTGCAGCGAATTATTGAACCCAGGAGGGAGGTGGTGGGTGCTTTGGGAGGAATGTTGGAGAAAGGGCTGGAGGGAGGCAGCATATCTGGCCTTGCAGGAATAGGCCTTGGGCTATTGATGGTGATTCTGTCTTCCTCTTGTGGGATTAGAGGAGGTCAAAACATGTGGCCTCCCTGCCCTTTTTGCAGCAATTCCTTTCTAATTGAGGCATTTATTTCCTTCCTCTAAGCCCCCACTTCTCCAATTCAGTTATAAATCATAAATAAATTTTCAGGTGTTTTTGGACAGCACTTCTAGTTGTAGCCAAGTGAGTAGGTCAGCAAATCCCACCAAAAAAGCAATTAAGAAGCTGAAAAAAAGATTATTTTGGCACTCCAGAAAATGACCATAGACATTCAACAATCTATGAAATGTTTACACTTGGAAAACTGCTTTATTCAGGTAAAAAGAATGGGAAACTGGGGCCATTCTCACATCTTTCTTGCAGCTTGGTCACTGTGCAGATTCTTCAGGGCAAAACAAAATATGAGGCTGAGCAAACTGCTGTGGTTGAAAAGGGATTCAGTCAATTTGAAATGGTAGGTGACATCATACCCAAAAGAATCAGTAGAAGTGATTATCTCAGTGCCATCCAAGCAGTGAAAACCAACAGCTCTACTAGCCTGAGGTTGCAGTTGAGGCTGAAGCAAGCATATTTCTGGCTAATTGGAGGCTGCATGTGTTCATACCAGAAACCAGACAGGGCCAAAGCTATTAGCACACTCCTAGCCAACTCTGAGATTGCATTATTGTGCAAAGTAAATGAGATAATGTCAGCAAAAAGTAAAGCCAGTGTGTAGACTTGAAAATGGCCTGAACATTGAATGCACTTCCCTACGTAGACATACATCTATCAGCAGAGGGAAGAAGTCTGTCTATAATTTGCTGACCACTTAGCTATACAAATACAGGGCAACCTTCTAGAAAGGTGGGCTTAAAAATAAAAACAAGAATTTTTTTTTTTTTTAAACCCAAGTAGAGAAAAAGATTGTATAAAAAAGAGCAACATGAATGTTCTGGGGTTGAAAAATACAATAACAAATGAAAAGTTCAGTAGATTGGTTAAGCAGTAGATTTGAGATAGAAAAAAGAACAAGGGAATTTAAAGATAGATGAATAGAAATTACTGAATCTGGAAAATAGGAGAAAGGAGATTGAAAAAAACTGTACAGAGCCTCAGAGACATGTATGACAACATTACATACATCGACTACATGTAATGAGAGTCCAAGGAGAACAGAGAAAGGGGTAAAAAATATATCTGAAAAATTAATGGCAAAAACGTTCCCAAATTCGATTTTAAAAAATACTGTTAATCTATACATCCAAGCAGCTCAACGAACTCTCTGAAGGATAAAGACAAAGGCATCTACACTTAGATATATCATATTCCAGCTGTTGAATACCAAAGGCAAAGAGAAAATTTTAAATTATTAGGAGAAAAATAACCTCATCTTATACAGTGAAGCATCAATTCAATTAATGGCTGATTTTTCATCTGAAACAATGGAGTCCAGAAGGCAATGAAATGGCACAAAGTGCTTAAAAAAAGGGATTCTATATCACCCAAGGAGTCCCTGAGTGGTACAGCAGTTAATATGCTCAGCTTGCTGACCTAAAGTTTGGGGGTTTGGGTCCACCCATAGTTGCCTCAGAAGAAAGGTCTGGCCATCTACTTACAGACATATCAGCAATTGAAAACCCTATGGAGTATACATATACAGTTGCCATGAGTTGGAATTAATTTGATGGCAACTGATTGCATCACCCAAAACTATCCTTCAAAAATGAAAGTAAAATTAAAACATTCCTAGATAAACAAAGACTGAGAGAATCCATTGCTAGCCAAACTGCCTAACAAAAAACACTAAAGTCCTTCATGCTGAAGGAGATGACACCAGATGGTAACTTGAATCCATGGGAAGAAATGAAGAACATAAGAAATGGTAAAAATGTGGATTAATAAAGAAGACTCTATATTTTTAAAGACTATTTTCTCATTTCTTCCTTTAACATCTTTAACATTTTTAATGTTTACAAGTGGTGGCCATTTTGGATACTTAAAGTGACTGAGGGCACAGCCATTTTGAATCTTTACAAGTAGCAACCATTTTGGATTTTAAAGTGATAGCATTATTTGGATTCCAGGGACCTAAGAATAGACTCTGTTTGCGAAAGTCAGTAGGGACACATGAGAGGTTGACAACAAGAAAGGAGACAGGTGGTGAATGTATAAGTGCTGTCAACTAGCGAATAAAGGAGCACAGTACCCCTTATGTAGATAACATACAAAGAAAACTAAAATTGTGAACAAGACACTCCAATATACAATAACCAATTAAATATAAACACAAAAACATCACAATGCCTCGGAGACAACAGAGCATCACAGTCCACACAAAGAAGCAAGATAAAGCAGAAGAAACAAGGGACCAGGATACAGACCCAAAACACATCCCAGAGGAAGACACAGCATTGGAACTCCCTGATAAGGAATTCCAAAGAATTATATTTAGGTATCTTCAACAAATTGAGGGAAGCTCTGGTAGCATAGTGCCTAAGGCACTTGACTGCTAACCAGAAGGCTGGCAGTTCAAACCCACCAGCCACTCCTCAGAAGGAACATTGGGCAATCTGCTTCTGTAGAGATACTGCCTTGGAAACTCAAGGTGGGGTCACTATGAGTTGGGTCCGACTCGACGTCACATAACAACAACAACAACAACAAATTGAGAGACAGATCAAGGAAAACACAGACAAAACCCTAGAACAATTTCAAAAAACAATACAAGAACAAAATGACAAAATAAATGAAAAATTAGAAACAATACAAAATCTACAGATGGAAGTCCAGAAGATTAATACTAAATTTTCAGAAATAGTTAAGACATTGAATGGGCATAAAAGCAGAATTGAATCAATGGAAGACAGAATTAGGGAGATTGAAGGCAAGTACCTGAACACTTCCTTGGAAAGGGATAAATCAGAAAAAAGATCAAAACAAAATGAAAACCTAAGGTTCATGTGGGATAACATCAAAAGGAATAACCTACGTGTAATCAGAATTCCAGAACAGGAAGACACAAATAAAACCACAGAGAAAATTGTTGAAGATTTGTTGGAAGAGAATTTTCCTGGTATGATGAAAGATGAGAATTCAGGAAGTCCAATGACCCCCAAACAGGATAGACTCCAAAAGGAAATCACCAAGACATATCATGATCAAACTTACCAAAACCAAAGACAAAGAAAGAATCATGAGAGCAGCACAGGAAAAATGAAAAGTTACCTACAAGGGGCAACCAATAAGATGATGCTCAGATTTCTCAGCAGAAACCATGCAGGTGAGAAGACAATGGGATGGTATATATAAAACCCTGAAAGAGAAAAATTTCCAACCAAGAATTATGTACCCAGCAAAATTGTCCCTCAAATATGATGGTGAAATTAGG
>NW_006921718.1:3794110-3796222 GCF_000298275.1 Orycteropus afer afer | reverse complement strand
AAAAGCCTCCAGCTTGACATTTGATCCAGGAACTTTGGACTTGCCAGCTTCTATAAGTGTGTGAGCCATTTTCCTAAGATAAATTTCTCTATATATACACATATATATAAGCTTTACTGGTTTTATTTCTCTAGAGAACTCAGTCTAACACACAGAGTAACCTCAAAAAAAAATGATAAACCTTCACAACAAAAAAGAAGACCTGCATAAATATTCAGCAAATTCTGAAACAACAGCAATGAAGGAAGTGATAACATGATTTATAAACAAAACAAGCTCAGCATAGAAAATTAAATGGAACAAAGAAATCGACACCATGAAAAACCACGTAACAAAAATGACAGCAACAAATTCATATTTGCTGATAATTATATATCTGGCAAGGGACTTATCTCTAAGATTTATAGTAGAAGAATGGATGACCAAACTATGGTACATACACATAATGGAATGCTATGCAGCACTAAAGAATAATGTAGAGTCTGCAAAACACCACATAATATGGATGAACTTGGAGGACATTATGCTGAGTGACATAAGTCAATCACAGAAGGACAAATATAGTATTAGTTCATTGTTGTGGAGGGTCAAGGAAAGGTTTATATATGGAGGAAAACTTTCTTTGTTGGTTGCCAGGGCTGGGAGGGAAAGGGAGGGGACACTGCCAAAAAAAAAAAAAGTGCATTGACCCGTATCACTTTAGTTTTGTGTATTTCTGTACATAAATTATATTTCAATAAAATGCATTTTTGAAAAAAGCAAGATCCAACAACTAAATACTGTCTTTGGATGCTTACTTTAGATTCAGACATAAATAGATTGAAAGTAAAAGGATGGAAAAGATATACCATACAAACAGTAACCATAATAGAGCTCTAGTAGTTGTATTAACACCAGGAAATGGACATTAATACAAGAAATATGATTACAGGCAAAGAGAGATGTTTCATAATGATAAAAGGGTAAACACATCAGGAAGATATAACAATTACAAATGTATACATACCTAGTAATAATACAGCCCCAGATGCTTTAAATTAATAAATTTGTCCACAGGCCATGCCTACAGTTGCCTTAGTGTTGGCATCAGTTCTGATAAATGCTACTTCAGAGTTCCTGAATAAAAATATAATGTTACCTTTTCTATTCTGAGTGGTTTTGTTTTAGCACAGTGACCCCTACTGGTATGAATATAAATTAAAATGCAGTTTCTAATTCTTTCGTAGAAAGGTTCCATTCCAGCATGGGGTTACTTGGTTAGAAAAAGTATCAGAGAACCCTAGAGAACCTAAAGATACACAGCACAACTCTCCTTTGAATCACATTTGAGGGCTGTTAACTTTATGACAATAGTGATAAACAAGGCAATCTGCCCAGTAACTAGTGAACTCAGAGCTGGCTAACACTAACCCCTAACTCACTGCTGTGGAGTCAGATCCGACTCACAGTGACCCTCCTTGAGTTTCCAAGGCGATATCACTACGTAAGTAGATTGCCCAACCTTCCTTCCAAGGAGTGGCCCTTGGGATTGAACCACTAGCCTTCTGGTTAGCAGTCAAATGGCTTAGTCACTATCCTACCTCTGTTCCCACACTAACCCCTAGAGCAGTAGTTTTCAATGCCAGCTGCTAAAACCACTATTGTTGTTGTTGTTAGGTGCTGTCGGGTCATCTCCAACTCACAGTGACCCTACGCACAGCAGAACGAAACACCACCTGGTCCTGCGCCAGCTCCATTATTCATAGATCCTTGAGTCCCTCTCCACTGCCACTGTGTCAGTCCATCTCGTTGAGGGCCTTCCCCTCTTTCACTGACCCTCCACCTTACAAAGCATGACATCCTTCTCCAGGGAATGGTCCCTTCTGACAACATGACCAAAGTATGTAAGAGAAAGTCTGGCCATTCTCACATCCAAGGAGCATTCAGGCTGCGCTTCTTTCAGGACAGACCTGTTAGTTTTTTCAGCAGTCCACGGTACTTTCAGCATTCTTTGCCAACACCAAAGCTCAAAAGCATCAATTCTTCTGGGGTCTTCCTTATTCATTATCCAGCTCTCACATGCATATGAGGCAATTGAAAATACCATAGCTTGTGTCAGGTGCACCTTAGTCC
>NW_006921718.1:3791742-3793270 GCF_000298275.1 Orycteropus afer afer | reverse complement strand
TTACTTGCATGTGATATTAATGATATTGTTCTATAATTTCTACATTCTGTGGGATCACCTTTCTTTGGAATGGGTACAAATATGGATCTCTTCCAGTCAATTGGCCAGGTAGCTGTCTTCCAAATCTCTTGGCATAACTGAGTGAGTGCTTCCAGCAAGGCATCTGTTTGTTGAAACATCTCAGTGGGTATTCCATCAATTGCTGGAGCTTTGTTCTTCGCCAATTCTTTCAGTGCAACTTCGACTTCTTCCTTCACTATCACTGGTTCTTGAACGTATGCCACCTCCTGAAATGGATAAAGATTGACCAGCTCTTTTTGGTACAATGACTCTGTGTTTTCCTTACATCTTCTTTTGATACTTCTTGCATCATTCAATATTTTGCCACAGAATCTTTCAATATTGCAACTTCAGGCTTAAATTTTTTCCTCAGTTCTTTCAGCTTGAGAAATACCAAGTGTGTTCTTCCCTTTTGGTTTTCTAACTCCAGGTCTTTGCACATTTCTTTATAGTAATTGACTTTGTCTGCTCGAGCTGCTCTTTGAAATCTTCTGTTCAGTTCTTTTATGTTATCATTTCTTCCATTTGCTTTAGCTACTCTCCACTCAAGGGCAAGTTTCAGAGTCTCTTCTGACATCCATTTTGGTCTTTTCTTTCTTTCTCATATTCTCAAAGACCTCCTGCTTTCTTCATGGATGGTGTTCTTGATGTCATCTCACAATTCTTCTGGTTTTCAGTCATTGGTGTTCAGTGAATCAAATCTATTCTTTAGATGGTCTCTAAATTCAGGAGTGATATATTCCAAGATCTAAAAAGATGAGAAAAGAAGAGAAGACCAAAGTGGATGACAGAAGAGACTCTGAAACTTGCCCTTGAGCAGAGAGTACCTAAAGCCAATGGAAGAAATGACAAGATAAAAGAGCTGAACAGAAGATTTCAAAGAGCAGATTGAGCAGACAAAACCAATTACTAAAATGAAATGTGCAAAGACCTGGAGTTTGAAAACCAAAAGTGAAGAACATTCAGCATTTCTCAAGCTGAAAGAATTGAAGAAAAAATTTAAGCCTCAAATTGCAATATTGAGAGATTCTATGGGCAGAATATTGAATGATGCAGGAAACATCAAGACAATATGGCAGGAATACACAGAGTCACTGTACCAAAAAGAGGTGATCGATCTTCTTCCATTACAGGAAGTGGCATATGATCTAGAACCAATGGTACCGAAGCAGGAAGTCAAAGCTGCAGTGAAAGAATTGGCAAAGAACAAGGCTCCGGGAATTGAC
Source organism: Orycteropus afer afer (assembly GCF_000298275.1). Taxonomy (NCBI): domain Eukaryota; kingdom Metazoa; phylum Chordata; class Mammalia; order Tubulidentata; family Orycteropodidae; genus Orycteropus; species Orycteropus afer. The sequence goes on along the minus strand of NW_006921718.1, from coordinate 3,791,984 downwards.
GGAATACCCTTTGAGATATTTCAACAAACGGATGCCCCATTGGAGGTACTCACTCAGTTATGCCAAGAGATCCATATTTGTACCCATTCCAAAGAAAGGTGATCCCAAAGATTATGGAAATTATAGAACAATATCATTAATATTGCACACAAGTAAAATCTTACTGAAAATAATTCAAAAACAGTTGCAGCAGTATATTGACAGAGAACTTCCAGAGGTGCAAGCTGGATTCAGAAGAGGAT
>NW_006921718.1:3781793-3790095 GCF_000298275.1 Orycteropus afer afer | reverse complement strand
GTAGCATAGTGGCTAAGACACTTGCCTGCTAACCAGACGGCTGGCGGTTCAAACCCACCAGCCACTCCTCGGAAGGAAGGTTGGGCAATCCTACTTCCGAAGTGATACTGCCTCGGAAACCCAAGGAGGGGTCGCTATGAGTCAGGGCTGACTCGATGGCACATAACAACAATAACAACAACAGAGGCAGAAGGAGTCTCTCTGACTGCTGGCTGAGAAAGACGCATTCCTGAGAGACACGCACTCCTGAGAGACACATTGCTGAGAGAGAGAGACACGCACTGATGGGGAGAGACCGAGAGAGACAGTTGGCTGAGAGACGGCAGGCTGAGAGAGACTGAGCATTGTCCTGAACTTGAATTGTAGCCTCTTGCTTCCCTAATAAACCTCATAATCTGTGAGTTCTGTGTGGCCACTGCAGCAAATTATCGAACCCATCAGAGTGCTAGTGGGTGCTGCAGGAGGAGCGGTTGGTGTCAGGGTTGGCGAAAGGACTGGATGGAGGCAGCATGTCTGGCCTGTCAGCGATAGGCCTTGGGCTACTGATGATGATTCTGTCTCCCACTTGTGGGGTTAGAGGGGGTCAGATGATGTGGCCTCCTTGCCCCTTTGGCAAGTTGTATAGCTGCCATTTGTATTGTTGAAAAAAAGTATTTGCAATGAATAAGTCGCTGGTCTGGCAAAATTCTATCATGCGATCTCCAGCGTTATTTCTATCACCAAGGCCAAATTTTCCCAACTACCAGTGATTCTTCTTTGTTTCCAACTTTTGCATTCCAATCACCAGTGATAAGCAATGCATCTTGATTGCATGTTCAGTCAATTTCAGACTGCCAAAATTAATAAAAATCTGCAGTTTCCTTATCTTTGGCTTTGGTGGTTGGTGCATAAATTTGAATAATAGTATTAATAATGGGTCTTCCTTGTAGGCATATGGATATTATCCTATCACTGACAGCATTGTACTTCAGGACAGATCTTGAAACATCCTTTGTGATGATGAATGCCATACCATTCCTCTTCAAATTGTCATTCCCAGCATAGTAGATCATAGGGTTGTCTGATTCAAAATGGCTAAAGACTGGTCCATTTCAGCTCACTAATGACTAGGATATTAGTCTTTATGTGTTCCATTTCATTTTTGACAACTTCCAATTTTCCTAGATTCATACTTTGTATATTCCATGTTTCAATTATTAATGGATGTTGCAGCTGTTTCTCCTCAATTTGAGTCATGCCACTTCAGCACATGGAGGTGCTGAAAGACTTATTTTACCCATATCATTAAGTTTGGTTCTATTCTGATGAGGCAGCTCTTTCCCAGTCCTATTTTGAGTGCCTTCCTACCCAAGGGGCTCATCTTCCTGCACTGCATCAGACAATGTTTCCAAGCTATTCATAAAGTTGCCCAGTAATGTATCAGACAGTGTTTCGCTGCTATTCATAAGGTTTACCCTGGCCTATTTTTTGAGAAGTGGATGGCCACTTCCTTCTTAGTCTGTCTCAGTCTGTAAACTGTGTTGAAACCTGCGCACCATGTGCAACCCTGCTGGCATTTGAAACACCGGTGGCATAGCCTCAAGCCTCACAGCTAAAATCACTAACTGCTAAAAATTGCTAGAGAATTTTTAGAATATTAATGTCTCAGCTTCACCTTCAGTGATTCTGATTTCACCAGACTGAGGCAAAACCTAGGCACAGGAATATTTTTAAAGCTCCGGGGTGATCCTAATATGCAAGTAAAGATGAAAGACACTACTCTAGATTAAAAGTTTTTCCTACTATTGTCTTATAACTTACCAATATTATGGTAGATGCACAAATGCATTTAGCTACATTTTGCCCCATAGCTTCATGAATGAGCAAAACAATCTTCCCAGGCCAAATGCATGTCCTGGTAAGGTCCTGGCAACCCTCCCAATCCTGGCAGCCAGATCTCTAGAGGGACTTTAAAGACTATAAAGTTGAAAATGAATGTCTAGATTAGGGGTTTGCAAACTTTTTTCTGAAAAGGATCAGAGAGTAAATATTTTAGGTTTTGTGGGATATACGGCTTCTGTTGAGACTACTCAACTCTGCCATTGTAGCACGAAAGCTGCCATAACCAACAATTAAATGAATGAGCATGAGTGTTTTCAAATAAAACTTTATGGATACATTACTAAGTTTGTTTACTAAAAAAAAAGAAAAGAAAAACCTTTCTGGGTACAGCAATTTTAATTTCTCATAATGTTCATGTGTCATGAAATATTCTTCCTTTTTGGATTTTTTGTTTCCAGCTACTTAATGTAAAAAACATTCTTAGCTCATTAGATGTATAAAACTTGCAGTGGGCCAAATTTGACCTACAAACCATAGTTTGCTAATCCTTGGTCCAAAGGGTGAACTCCCTGAAGGAGTACAAACCTTAAGGTAAAGCATACCCATTTTGTCAGGCAAAGGAAGTAGTATCTTCTACTTATAGAAGCCTAGAAACTTTGGTGATGGTCCTCCTGACACTGACTGCTGTCTTAGGGGAAAAGGGACCCCAGATTCAAACAGGTTCAATAAAGACAATTTTATTAATCCTTACCAAACAACAAACCAAACTCACTGCCATCGAATCAATTCCAACTCATAGCGACCCACACTGAGTTTCTGAGGCTATAAATCTTCACAGAAGTAGATTGCTCCATCTTCCTTCCATGGAGGATGGGTTTGAACCACTGACCTTCTGATTGGCAGCCAAATCCCTTATCCACTCTGCCACCAGAGGTCCTTTTATTAAGCCTTAGGACAAAGACAATCATCCAGGATGAGAGAAACCATTAGCACGTACACAGTACAGAAAGCAGAGTGGAATCTGCTGAGTCAAGGCCATGGGACTAATTATATACAATAGAAAACAAAGGGAATCATCACAGAATCATGATAACATGGTGCCAGATCCATTCATCACTGTTGCAGGTGGGACTACAGAAGTGAGGAAAGGACCATGATTGGGATACATACCTAATTTAAGATAAAAAGGGTTATAGGATTGGTTCTGGGCCTTGACTAACCTGGCTAGGTGGTGGTCCAGATATGAGTCATGGCCATGAGGCTTGAGTCATAGCCACAAGGTGGCTACCAGGAACCCAACCTTAATTTAAATTAAAAAACAACACACTCAAGCAAGTCCCCTAGTTCTTTGTGTGAGCATAATCTACTTTCCACCACATTGTTCCTGAAAGCAAACTGCCCCTTCCTAGGTTTATCCAGGAACTTGTCTACATATGGCCACAATGTTGAAGGTCAAAAAGAACACAACTGGCATCTGAACTTATGCCAAGCCTCAAAATGGAGTTAGGGCTCCCACTGTAGAGCACAGCCTTTCACAAACCCAAATGTTTTAGAATGTAAGTTCTAATACAAAACCCATGTTCTGTGTACTTACTGATGGTTTCCCTCATCCTGGATGATTGTCTTTGTCCTAAGGCTTAAAAAGGAGTCTCTACAGAACATGTTTGAATCTGGAGTCTTTTTCCCCCGTCACAGCTTTTAATGGAAATGGTGATTATAAAGGTCTCAGGAGAGGAGGTTCCATTTTTATATGCTTGGTTTAGTAAATTCATTCATTCATCCATTCATTCATTTCTCATTCATCAAATATATGTGTTGACATGTATGTGGCAGATAATGAAGAAACTGAACAAGGCCTGGTCCCTATGGTCACAATATGTCTTTTGGTGGGATAAATGCAAAGAAATAACAGATGAATTGTGGGATGACATCATAAATATTATACATGAAGAAAGCAAAAACACAGGAAAGGAAGAAAAGACCAAAATTGGTGTCAGAAGAGGCTCTAAAACTTGCTGTTAAACGGAGAGTAGCTAAAGCAAATGGAATAAATAACAGGATAAAACAGCTGAACAAAAGATTTCAAAGAGCAGCTTGACAAGACAAAGTCAACTATTATGATGAAATGTGCAAAGACATGCAGTTAGAAAACCAAAAGGGAAAAACATGCTCAGCATTTCTCAAGCTGAAAGAAATGAAGAAAAAATTCAATCCTCGAATTGAAATATTGAATGATTCTATGGGCAAAATATTGAATGATGCAGGAAATATCAAAAGAAGGTAGAAGGAATACATAGAGTCACTGTATAAAAAGAATTGATCGATGTTCAACTATTTCAACAGGTGGCATATGATCAAGAACCAATGGTATTGAAGGAAGAAGTCAAAGCGGCACTGAAGGAATTGGCAAAAAAAAAGGCTCTAGGAATTAATGAGATACCCATTGATGTATTTCAACAAACAGAAGCTGCACTAGAGGTACTTACTTTTCTATGCCAAGAAATTTGGAAGACAGCTACCAGGCCAACTGACTGGAAGAGACTCATATCCCACAGAATGTGCAAATTATCAAACAATGTCATTAATAATCACATCCAAGTAAAATTTTGCTGAAGATAATTCAAAAGCAGTTGCAGCAATATATTGACAGGGAACTTCCAGAAATGCAAGCAAGATTCAGAAGAGGACATGGAATGAGGGATATCATTGCTAATGTCAGATGGATCTTGGCTGGAAGCAAATATCAGAAAGATGTTTACCTACGTTTTCTTGACTATGCACAGGCAGTAGACTGCGTGGATCATAACAAATTATGGATAACATTGAGAAGAATGGGAATTCCAGAATACTTAATTGTACTCATGAGGAACATGTGCATAGACCAGGAGGAGGCTGTCGTTTCAACAGAACAAGGGGATACTGCATGGTTTAAAATCAGGAAGGGTTGTATTCTTTCACCATACTTATTCAATCTGTATGCTGAGCAAATAATCCATGAAGCTCAACTATATGAAGAAGAGCATGGTATCAGAATTGGAGGAAGACTCATTAACAACCTGTGATATGCAGATGACACAAAATTGCTTGTGAAAGTGAAGACGACTTGAAGCACTTACTGATGAAGATTAAAGACTACAGTCTGCAGTATGGATTATACCTCCACGTAAAAAATATGAAAATCCTCACCAGTGGACCAATAAGCAACATCATAGTAAATGGAGAGAAGATTGAAGTTGTCAAGGATTTCATACTACTTGTTTCCACAATCAACACCAATGTAAGCAGCAGTCAAGAAATCAGATGACGTATTGCATTGGGCAGATCTGCTGCAAAAGACTCTTTCAAGTGCTGAAGAGCAAAGATGCCTCTTTGAAGACTAAGGTGCGCCTAACCCAAGCCATGGTGTTTTCAATTGCCTCATATGCATGTGAAAGCTGAACAATGAATAAGGAAGACTGAAGAAGAGTTGATGCTTTTGAGTTGTGGTGTTGGTGAAGAATATTGAAAGTAGTATGGCCTGCCAGAAGAACTAACAAATCTGCCCTGAAAGAAGTGCAGCTCCTTGAAAGTGAGAATGGCCAGACTTCGTCTCACCTACTTTGGTCATGTTGTCAGAAGGGACCGTTTCCTGGAAGATATGAAGCTGGGTAAAGTGGAAGGTCAGCAAAAAAGGGGATGGCCCTCAAAGAGACGGATTGGCACGGTGGCTGTCACGATGGACTCAGGTATAGCAAGGCTTGTGAGGCTGGCACAGGACCAGGCCATGTTTTGTTCTGTTGTACATAGGGTCACTATGAGTCAGAGCCAACTCTATGGCACCTAACAACAACAACAACAACAATATAAATAGAAGAGTCCCACAATGGAAAAAGTTCAGTGTGTTGAGAGTAAGGCAACAGACTGGAACACATGGAAGTTCTTGGGGGGAGGGAGGTATTTTTAAAACTAGCTCTTTTAAACTTGACAGTTAATGAGCAAAATGAAGAATGATAAATTTTGGCCAGTGTTGGAGAGAAAATAATTGCAGAAATAGGATTGGTGCTAGCTTTAAGGAAGCATGGGCCAAAAACTCATTTTCATAAACAAATGAACAGTTCACAGAAAAGGAAAGTAAATGACTGAAGCTTATGAAAAATGCTTAACTTTTCTCATAAGAGAAATATTTACCAAAACTATGCTGAGATTCCTCAAGAAGTTAAATATAGAATTATCATTTCTAGCAATTTCACTCCAAGGCATAGACCCAAGCACTGAAAACAGGTGTTCAAATGAAAACTTGTAGGTGAGTGCTCCTAGCAGTACTATCTACAATAGGCCAAAGGTACAAAAAAAAACATGTTCATAAGTGGGTAAATAAAATGTGGTATATCCATACATTCAGCTATAAAAAGGAATAAAGTTCTGATACATGCTATAATATGTGTATTAGAGCTGAAATTCTAAAGCACTTGGTTTGTGGAAGGTGGTGGTCTGCAGTGGGAGCCCTCGCTTCATTTTGAGGCTTGACAGAAGTTTCAGAAACCATTTGGGTTCTTTCTAACCATTAAACCAGCATTGTGGCTTTGCATAGACAAGTTCCAGGACAAACTTAGGGAGGGGTAGTTTGCCTTCAGGAAGAATGTGGTTGAAAGTAGATTTTGCTCATACAAAGAACTACGGAACTTGCCTGAGTCTGTCCTTTTCAAATTTAAATTAAGGTTAAGGTCTTGTAGTCCCACCCACAACAGTGATGAATCATCTGCCACCAATCAAGATCTTGTGATGATGCTCTTTTTTTCCAATCTTATATAATTTGGTAGCCACCTTGTGGCTAAGACTCAGGCTGCATGGTCATGAGTCACAGTCTATCTGGACCACCGCTAGCCAGATAGTCAAGGCCCAGAACCAATCCTGTAACCCTTTTCTACTTTATATGTAAAAGCTCTGGTAGCGTAGTGCCTAAGGTATTTGACTGCTAACCAGAAGGCTGGCAGTTCAAACCCACCAGCCACTCAGAAGGAAGACTAGGCAATCTACTATCCATAGTGATATGGCCTCAGTAACCCAAGGAAGGGCTGCTATGAGTCCGACTAGATGGCAGTGAGTATTATATACAGATAACAATCATGGTCTTTCCCGCCCCACCCCCTACTTCTGTAGTCCCACCTGCAACAGTGATGACTCAGTCTGCTACCAATCATGATTTTGTGATGATTTGCTTTTCTCAATCATATATAATTAGCCCCATGGCTATGACTCAGCAGACTCTATTTAGTTATGTATATGCTATGAAGATTGGGCAATCTACTTCGGTAGTGATATCGCCTCGGAAACCCAAGGAGGGGTCACTAAGAGTCGGGTCGACTCCACGGCACATAATAACAACAACAATATGCTATGAACATGTTTATGGTTCCCTCATCCTCGATGACTGTCTTTGTCTTGTCTTTGTCATGTCTAAGGCTTAATAAAAGTATCTCTATTGAACCTGTTTGAATCTGGGGTCTCTTTTCCCCTATTACACATGGAGGAACCTTGAAAATATTACACAAATTGAAATTAACCAGACACAATAGGCCACATAAGACAATGTATAATCTCATTTATATAAACCATCCATACAGACAAAAAACAGATTAGGGGTGTTGGGTTCCCCTTCACCAGGGCTCCCCCAACCCAAGGGATAACGCCACCCAAAATCACTCACGAAAGATGTCTCTTGATGCAAAAGCAGGAGGAGTTTATTCGAGGTACCAGCGGGCTGGGGCCCGACTCATATCCCACGCAGGGGCAGAGGAGTTGAGCAGCCAGCAACAAAGTTACACAGTATTTAAAGGCAAAACCACAAGGGGGTGGTCAGAGAGAAAGAGTACAGCTGATTGGTAAGTTTAAGTTTGAATTCTCAGAGGGAGTACAAACGATTGGTAAGTTTAAGTTTGAATTCTCAGAGGGAGTACAAACGATTGGTAAGTTTAAGTTTGAATTCTCCAATTACGTGGTATGGTTGAGTTCAGGGCTTAGTCATCCTTGCCTTGCCCCTGTTCCTGGAACTGGGGCCCGCCCTTTTGCTGGCCTTAATAGTGGCCTTTTATTGCAAAACTATATTAAATATTACATTTCTAATTTCGTATTTACATTTTTAATTCCACAGGGGGAGACAGGGACTACAGAAATAGGTAAAAATAGAAAGGGACCGCTAATGGTTACAGGTTTCTATTTGAGTGATGAAAAAGTTCTGGAAATAGTAGTGGTAGTTGCACATTCTGAATGTACTTAATGTCACTGAATCATACATTTTAAAAGGCTAGATTTACCAAAGACACATGTAAACAATTAGTCCAAGGGACTAGTGGACTATGCAAACCTCAGCCTATATACCCATGAGACCAAAAGAATGAAATGGTGCCTGGCTACCACTGTCAACCACGTGGAAAGGGATCAGTGTAGAAGATTCTGGATAGAGTGGGAGAATAATGTGGAACAAAACTCAAAATCATTAAAA
>NW_006921718.1:3778947-3780513 GCF_000298275.1 Orycteropus afer afer | reverse complement strand
TGTGGTCAATGTCATGAGACAAAGTATATGTAAACTGCTGTATGGAAAGTGAATTTGCTCTGTAAATCTTCACCCAAATCACAATAATAAGAAAAAAAAAAAAAAAAGGCTAGATTTGGAGAAACAAAAGGCAAGATTTGTTGGAGGAGAACTTCCCTGATATGATGAAAGATGAGAATATATCCATTCAGGAAGTTCAACGAACCCCAAACAAGATAGACCCCAAAAGAAAATCACCCAGACATATCATCATCAAACTCACCAAAACCAAAGACAAAGAAAGAATCATGAGAGCAGCACAGAAAAACAAAAAGTTACCTACAAGGGGCAACCAATAAGACTAAGTTCAGATTTCTCAACAGAAACTATGCAGGTGAGAAGACAGTGGGATGGCATATATAAAACACTGAAAGAGAAAAATTTCCAACAAAGAATTATGTACCCAACAAAATTGTCCCTCAAATATTATGGTGAAATTAGGACATTTCCAGATTAGCAGAAATTAAGGAAATTTGTTAAAACCAGACTAACCTTACAAGAGATGCTAAAGGGAGTCCTTTGGACAGAGAATCAACAACAGCCAACAACAACTGACCAATAACACACGTGATGATATAACCCAGAAACCAACCCAGATATGGAAGTATCCAAAGTAATAAGCCTACAAGATTGTAAGCAGAGGGAACCAGAGACATCAACCAACAAATGAGGACAACTACAAATCAAAAAGAGGGAAAAAAAATCTGTGTTGTTACATAACTTCTAGATGTAGGGAAGTCAAGAAAACTACAAAGATAGAACAGGCTGTCCTACACTTGGGAAGAAAACTATAAATCACAGAGTAACCTCAAAGAAAAATGATAAACCTTCACATCAAAATAAAAAGGAGGACCAGCATAAATATTCAGCAAATACTAAAACAATAGCAATGAAGGAAGTGATAACATGATTCACAAAGAAAATGAGCTCAACATAGAAAATTATATGAAACAAAGAAATCAACACAATGAAGAAGCGCATGACAAAAATGACAGCAACAAATTCATGTTTGCTGATAATTGCATATCTGGCAAGGGACTTATCTCTAAGATAACTCAACGCCTCAACACCAAGGGAATTAACAATACAATTGAAAAATGGGGAGAAGACATGAATAGACACTTCACCAAGGAGGATATTCAGATGGTCAGCTAATACATGAAAAGATGCTCACAATCATTGGCCATCACAGAGATGTAAATCAAAACAACAATGTGATATACCGTCTCACCCCAGCACTGATGGCAACGTTCAATAAGACAGAAAATAACAAATGCTGGTGGGGATGTGGAGAGATTAGGACTCTCATACACTGCTTGTGTGACTGTAAAGTGACGCAAACACTGTGGAAAGCAATATGGCTGTTCCTTAGAAAGTTGGAATTGGAGATACCATTTGACCCAGCAATCCCATTACTAGGTATATATCCTAGAGAGGTGAGAGCCAGGATAGGAACAGATACATGCATGCTCATCATGTTCATCACAGCACTATTTACAATAGCAAAAAGATGGAAACAACCTACAT
>NW_006921718.1:3774164-3778536 GCF_000298275.1 Orycteropus afer afer | reverse complement strand
TCAAGTTTTATAGCTCATCAGGGAGACGATGGTACAAAGAAACAGGCACCCTTATATTATGGCACCAGGGCAAACTAACCATACCTAACAAAAATATAAAAGCATATACTCTGTTGCAGCAACTCAACTTCAAGAGATCATCCTAGATAAACTTGCCCAGCATGCAGTTATTCATTGCAACATTGTTTTTAATAGCAACAAGAAACAAACTTCCTATCTATCAGTAGGGAACTAGTTCAATTTCTGTTCCTCCTTTGCTGAAAAACCCTGGAAGGGGAGTGGTTTCTATCCAAGGCCTACAAAGTCTTTTTATACAATCTACATTCTATACCCCTTCCCACCTATGCCATCTCTTAACCACTGTTCACTTCACATTGGCCTCCTTGCCCTCCAACAACTGAAACCACTTTTGGGCCTTTGTTCTGTGTCCTCTACCTAGAACATCTCTTCTTTTGAAGTATATAGTTCACTCCTTTATTTGGTCAAATGTCACCATCAGAGGCCTTCCTAAACAGCAATCAGCTTCCTATCCCTTTGCCCTACTTTATTACTCTCTATATCACTTGTTACCCACCTTGTATTTCTTCATTTATCTCTCTAGAAACTAAGCTCCATAAGGACAAAGATTTTGTTCACTTCTATATCCCAATGCTAGTACAGTACCTGGCACAGTTAAGGGCTAAAAAACGTACTGAATAAGTAAATTATGCAATATCCAGTCAACTAAATGGTATCCAATTTTAAAACAATAAGCAACACCAAGATATTAAATGAGAAGAAAGACACAAGCATATTATATGCTACCTTTTGTGTTAAATAAGGAGAAAATATCTACATGTATTTTCTTACATAGTGTTTTGGTTACCTAGTGCCACTCTGACAGGAACATACCACAAATGGAATGCCTTGAACAAACAGGAGTTTATTCTTACAATTTGGAGGCTTTAAGTCTGAGTTCAAAGTGCCAGGCTCTATGGGCTGGGTGAAAGCCCTTCGACCTTGGGCTTCAGTTCTGCTTCCTGCTCCCTGCAAACTGAAGCTAGAGGCATCGCTTCACACAGGCAGCTGCTAGCTGCTGGGGCTGACAAACCCAGGTAAAAAGGCACAGTTCCGATATTAACAAACCACATGGCAGGCCATTAATTCAAGTCCATTTAAAGTCCCAAAATCAGCAGGGCAACATGGCAGGCTGTTGAACAATGGCACGGCTACATACAGGGTTCAAATGTCCCATCAAGCTGGAGCCCTTCCTCAAAGCTGCTTCTTATATACTGGAAGTAGACCACATCCCTAAAGCAGCTACTCAGCTGCTATAAGGAGATTCCACCATGTAATCGATCACCAACCTCACCGTGGGGAATAACTACAGCCAGCTGCCCAGCCACTCAACCTGCCCCAGCCAAGTTGACAACAACGTTAACTACCATACATAGGGACTATGTATTCTGCAGGCTCTAGTAGCATAGTGCCTAAGGCATTTGACTGCTAACTAGAAGGTTGATGGTTCAAACCCAGCAGCTACTCCATAGAAAGAAGATAAGACAACCTATTTTCATAAATAAAGATTTACTGCCTTGGGAACTCGATGGCAGTGGTTTTTTGTTTTGTTTTGGTTTGGTTTGGTTTGGTTGTTGTTAATACAACAGGCTAATATCTGGTAACAATGACTGCCTGCTGGGAGAGAAGTGGATGGGTTAGTCAGAGGTGAGGAGCCTTCTCACTGTGCACACCTTAGAGTGTATTCCACCAATTCAAAAAGTAAAATAAAAAGAGGTTGAGCCAGGGGCCTATGGAAAAAGATTTAGGATTGAAAAGTGGCCAAGAGCTTACCCTTCTATCCAGCATCTTTCCCCATTAAGACTGGCAAGAAAACAGCTAAATTGTTAACATTGATATAATCCCCAAAGGGCAGGACCATAGGTTGTGTCATTTTGTTCTTGCACTTTCTGATTTTTCCATGTGTTTTTGTTTTGTTTTGGGGTCAACTTCAGTCGCCATTGACTTCATGGCAAAGGGTTTTTCTTTTTTTTTTTTCAAAGATGTCTTTTCTCTTCTAACTTTTTATTGTGATTTGTTTACAAATTGGTTTTCAACAATTCCTGCACATTATTTTGTGGCGTTGATTGCATTTCCCACAATGTTAACACTTTCCTCCCTATGTTTACCATTTCCCTTTGTCCTTCTTTTCCATCCCTTCCTGCCTTGAGTTTTATTCCTGGGCAAATGCTGCCCTTTTGATCTTCTATGGTTGATTGTTTTAAGGAGTACATTCCTCCCTGGTATTATTGTCTACCTCATAGGCTTGTCTATCGTTTGGCTGAAATGTGAGCCATGAGGGTGGGTTCAGTTCCAGGCTTGATGGGTGTTGTGATAGTTGGAGCTGTGTCTCAACTTGGCTGGACCCCACTCCTGGTACCAAATTTGTTAGACTGGGTTCTCTAGAGAAGCAAAACCAGTAAAGCTCCATCATTAAATGGAAGTGGTATATCAGGGATCAGGCTCGAGCAGGACCTGAAGGCACAAATAAGTTGCATGAGGAAGTGGCCCAAATGCATATGGTCTCCACTCAGTCACATTACCTTCCCTCTCCCAGTCTGTACCTATGGACTCATGGGGAGTTCCTTATGATGATCAGTTGACTGAGAAAGAGAAAACTCAAGCCTGGTTTACAGATGGTTCTGCACAATATGCAGGCACCACTCGAAATTAGACAGCAGCAGCACTGCGGCCCCTTTCTAGGACTTCCTTGAAGAACAATGGTGAAAGGAAATCTTCCCAATGGAGAGAACCTCGAGCTGTGCATATGGCTGTTCACTTTGAATGGAACAAGAAATGGCTAGATGTGCGATTATATACAGATTCATGGGCTGTGGCTAATGGCTTAGCTGAATGGTCTGGGACTTAGAAGGAGCATGATTGGAAAATTGGTAACAAGGATGTATTGGGGAAGAGGTATGTGGATATATCTCTCTGAGTGGTCCAAAGGAGTAAAGATATTTCTGTCTCATGTGAATGCCCACCAAAAGGTGACCTCGGCAGAGGAGGACTTTAACAATCAGGTGGATAGGATAACATGTTCAAGTGGAAACCAGCTGTCCTTTTTCCCCAACTACTCCTATCATTGCTCAATGGGCTCATGAACAAAGTGGCCATGGTGGCAGGAATGGAGGTTATGCATGGGTTCAGCAACATGGACTTCCACTTACCAAGGCTGACTTGGCTACCGCCACGGCTGAGTGCCCAATCTGCCAACAGCAGAGACCAACACTGAGTTCATGATATGGAACCATTCCTCAGCGTGATCAACCAGCAATGTGGTGGCACACTGATTACATTGGACCACTTCCGTCATGGAAAGGACAGCACTTTGTTCTTACTGGAATAGATACTTATTCTGGATTTGAATTTGCCTTCCCTGCATGCAATGCTTCTGCCAACACTACCATCGGTGGGCTTACAGAATGCCTTATCCATCGTCATGGTATCCCACACAGCATTGCTTCAGATCAAAGGATTCACTTCACAGTAAATGAAGTGCAGCAATGGGTCTATGCTCATGGAATTCACTGGTTTTACCATGTTCCCCATCATCCTGAAGCAGCTGGCTTGATAGAATGATGGAATGGCCTACTGAAAACACAGTTTTGGTGCCAGCTAGGTGGCAATACCTTGAAGGGTTAGGGCAATGTTCTCCAGGAGGCTGTATATGCTCTAAACCATGGTCCAATATATGGTGCTGTTTTCCCAATAGCCAGGATTCATGGGTCCAGGAACCAAGGGGTGGAAACGGGAGTGGCACCACTCACTACTACCCCTAGTGACCAACTCAAAAAACTTTTCCTGCCTGTCCCTGCTACCCTATGCTCTGCTGGTCTGGAGATCTTAATCCCACAGGAGGAATACTCCCACCTGGAGACACAATACTGATTGCATTGAACTGAAAATTAAGAATGCCACCCAGCCATTTTGGCTTCCTCTTGCTTCTGGATAACAGACAAAGAAGGACATTACTGTACTATCTGGTGTGATAGATCCTGATTACCAAGGGGAAATTGTATTGACATTACATGTTGTTGTTTTTATGTGCCGTTGAGTCGCACCCGACTCATAGCAACCTCTCCTTGGTTTGCCGAGGCAGTATCACTACGGAAGTAGATTGCTCAACCTTCCTTCCGAGGAGTGGCTGCTGGGTTTGAACCACCAGCCTTCTGGTTAGCAGTCAAGTGCCTTAGGCACTATGCTACCAGAGCTCCTTGACATTACATAATGGAGGCAAAGAAAAATATGTCTGGAATACAGGCGATTGTTCAGGACATTTCCTAGTACTATCATGCCCTTTGATTAAAGTCAATGGAAAATTATAACAACCCAA
>NW_006921718.1:3754048-3773724 GCF_000298275.1 Orycteropus afer afer | reverse complement strand
TTTGGTCATCCACTCTTCCGCTGATGGGCACGTAGGTTGTTTCCATCTTTTTGCTATTGTAAATAGTGCTGTGATGAACATGAGCATGCATGTATCTGTTCCTATGCTGGTTCTCACCTCTCTAGGATATATACCTAGTAATGGGATTGCTGGGTCAAATGGTATCTCCAATTCCAACTTTCTAAGGAACTGCCATATTGCTTTCTACAGTGTTTGTCACTTCACACAAGCAGTGCATGAGAGTCCTAAACTCTCCACATCCCCACCAGCATTTGTTATTTCCTGTCTCATTGAATGTTGCCATCAGTGCTGGGGTGAGATGGTATATCTCATTGTTGTTTTGATTTACATCTCTGTGATGGCCAATGATTGTGAGCATCTTTTCATGTATTAGCTGACCACCTGAATATCCTCCTTGGTGAAGTGTCTATTCATGTCTTCTCCCCATTTTTCAATTGGATTGTTAATTCCTTTGGTATTGAAGCATTGAGTTAACCATCAATCTTAGAGATAAGTCCCTTTCCAGATATGTAATTATCAGCAAACATGAATTTGTTGCTGTCATTTTTGTCATGTGCTTTTTCATTGTGTTGATTTCTTTGTTTCATATAATTTTCTATGCTGAGCTCATTTTCTTTGTGAATCATGTTATCACTTCCTTCACTGCTATTGTTTTAGTATTTGCAGAATATTTATGCTGGTCCTCCTTTTTATTTTGATGTGAAGGTTTATCATTTTTCTTTGAGGTTACACTGCGATTTATAGTTTCTTCCCAAGTTTAGAACAGTCCGTTCTATCTTATAGTTGTCTTGACCTCCCTGCCATCTAGAAGTTCTGTAATGACACAGATTTTTTTCCCTCTTTTTGGTTTGTAGTTGTCCTCATTTGTCAATTAATGTCTCTGGTTCCCTGTTTACAATCTTGTAGGTTTAACTACTTTCAATACTTCCATATCTGGGTTGGTGTCTGGGTTATATCATCACGTGTGTTAATGGTCAGTTGTTGTTGGGTGTTGTTGCTTCTCTGTCCAAAGGGCTCCCTTTAGCATCTCTTGTCAGGTTGGTCTGGTTTTAACAAATTTCCTTAATTTCTGCTGCTCTGGAAATGTCCTAATTTCACGATCATATTTGAGGGACAATTTTGCTGGGTACCCAATCCTCGGTTGGAAATTTTTCTCTGTCAGTATTTTATATATACCATCCCACTGTCTTCTCGCCTGCATGGTTTCTGTTGAGAAATTGAGCTTAGTCTTATTGGTTGCCCCTTGTAGGTAACTTTTCGTTTTTCCCGTGCTGCTCTCATGATTCTTTCTTTGTCTTTGGTTTTGGTGAGTTTGATGATGATATGTCTTGGTGTTTTTCTTTTGGGGTCTATCTTGTTTAGGGTTCATTGAACTTCCTGAATGGATATATTCTCATCTTTCATCATATCTGGGAAGTTCTCCTCCAACAAATCTTGGACAATTTTCTCTGTGGTTTCATTTTTCTCTTCCTGTTCTGGAATTCCAGTGACACGTAAGTTATTCCCTTTGATGGTATCCCATATGAGCCTTAGGCTTTCTTCATTTTGTTTTGATCTTTTTTCTGATTGATCCCTTTCCAAAGAAGTATTCAGGTATTTGTCTTCAATCTCATTAATTCTGTCTTCCATTGCATCAATTCTATTCCTTTGCCCTTTCAATGTGTTATCTATTTCTGACTGTTTAGTATTAATCTTCTGGATTTCTATCTGTAGATTTTGAATCATTTCTAATTTTTCATTTATTTTGTCATTTTTTTCTCGTATTTTCTTCCAAAATTCTTCTAGGGTTTTGTCTGTGTTTTCCTTGGTCTGTCTCTCAACCCTTTGAAGATACCTAAATATAATTCTTTCAAATTCCTTATCAGGAGTTCCAATGCTGTGTCTTCCTCAGGGATGTGTTTCAGGTCTGTATCCTGGTCCCTTGTTTCTCCTGGTTTATCTTGCTTCTTTGTGTGGACCGTGATGCTCTGTTGTCTCTGAGGCATTGTGACATTTTTGTGTTTATATTTAATTGGTGATTGTACATTGGAGTGACTTGCCCACAATTTTTGCTTTCTTTGTTTAGTTTGTATGTTATCTGTAAGCAGAGTACTGTGCTGTGCTCCTCTATTCACTAGTTGACAGCACTTATACACTCACCACCTGTCTCCTTTTCTTTGTCAGCCTCTCGTATGTCCTTGCCAACCCTGGCAAACAGAGCCTGTCCTTAGGTCCCTGGAATCCAAATGAGAATGCTATCACTTCAAGATCCAAAATTGTTGCCACTTGTAAACATTCCAAATGGCTGCACCCTCAGTCACCTTAAATATCCAAAATGCCTGCTGCTTGTAAACATTCAAAATGGTGCACCCTCAGTCACTTTAAGTATCCAAAATGGCCACCGCATGTAAACATTCAAAATGGCTGCACCCTCGGTCACTTTAAATATCCAAAATGGCTGCCAAGTGTAAACAATCAAAATGGCTGCACCTCCAGACAACAGAAAGTCCCCAGTTCAGGTTGTGTCCCTCCTTGCTGTTTCCCTTCCTAGTAATAGGCCACCAGAGCAGTTGTCCCTGCAGCCCTTGGTGACTGGGACTGATCTTTAGGTCAATTCTCAGGTCCCAACGCCACTTGGAAATATTCCGGTTGTTGGTCTCGTCAGAGTAGCTGACTGTCCGCACCTCTGACCATCTCTGTACTCATTATTTTCATTAGGTTGGTGCCTAATCCACTTCTGTTTAGTTCCTTTCAAAGCTCAGGGTTCCAGGATTATCTTCTGTATCTCTGTCAATTAGTTTTTCTTTTCTTTGTTGAAGAGGGTCTGTGTCGCTTGTTTGCCTATTCCTCCATCTTACCGCAAGTCCAAGAAGGTAGTTCTGAGTATCAGCTATGACCACGTAACCAGGTGCAGAAACGAGGACTGTGATTGTTATATTTCTTCATTGTATATGTGCATCAAATATTTTTGTTTCCTTTTGTTATGAACTGTGAAATGTAGATAAAGTTAATGCATTTCAGTTGTACGTGTGTTAGCATATCATGTCAGATACAAATATGACTTTATGATTGTCCTTATTTAGAGATTATATATAGTTAAGATTTGTACAACTGCCAAGTTAACAAGGGGTGGACTCTGATAGTTGGAGCGGTGTGTCAACTTGGCTGGAACACAATTCTGTGTGGTTTACGCAATTGTGATGTGGGTTGTTCCCATGATGGGATCAGATGTATATGTTTTGAGCAGCCAATCCATTGAAAGGGAGTTTCCCTAGGGGTGTGGCCTGCTTTCAGTATATTTATGGACATCCTGGGAAAAGAGACACTCTTCCGTGGATTGGGATTCTATTGTGCTGCCTACAACAGTCTGTGAACAAACAATTCACCATTCAAACTGGAGATCTTGGATTCATCATTCGTTGGAGTCAACAGCCAGTATACTGCCTGCCTACCTTGAACTTGTCTGCCCCTGCAGATGTGTGAGTCAGGAAAAGCCTCCAGCTTGACATTTGATCCAGGTACTTGGGACTTGCCAGCTTCTATAAGTGTGTGAGCCATGTTCCTAAGATAAATTTCTTTTACCAGAAGGCTGGTGGTTCAAACCCACCAGCCACTCCTCGGAAGGAAGATGGGACAATCTACTTCCGTAGTGATACTGCCTTGGAAACCCAAGGAGGGGTTGCTATGAGTCGGGTCCAACTTGACAGCACATAACAACCACCACCACAATATAAGCTTTACTGGTTTTGCTTCTCTATAGTACCTAGACTAACACAGGTGTCTAAGAGCCATTAAGTTGTCTTACTAATTGAAAACAAAGACTTTGAAGCCACAAAGTACGATTCAAACTTTATTTTCACCTACCTCCCACCAGATGAATGAACCTGGGTACATTCTTGTCATGGATTGAACTGCATCCCCCCAAAATATCAGCTTGGCTGGGCCACAATTAGGCCATGATTTTGAGTAGTTTGGCAATTATATAATGATGTAATCACCCACATTATGTGAACTGAGTAATCAGCAGTCTATCTATTTAAGAGGATTAGAGTGGGATGCAACACCCTTAAACGCAGGTCACAGCCCTGTTCTGGGGGTGAAGGGAGTTTCTCTAGGGTGTGGCCTATTATCTTTTATCTTATAGGAGAGTAGAAGAGGGACCTGGCTATTACCAAGATCTGGGAGCAAGAGCGTGTCCTTTGGACATGGGGTCCCTGTGCTGAGAACCTCCTAGACCCAGGGTAAGTCAGATGCCAAGATACATGGAGATGTCCAAGAATGCCAGGCTTAAAGATGATGAAAAGAGACAAGGACCTTCCCCCAGAGCTAGCGCCATGAATTTGGACATCTAGCCTCCTAAACTGACAAATCTGTTAAAGCCATACACTTGGGGTATTTGTTATAACAGTACTAGACAAAGGTAGTTACTAAATTATTTCCTGTCCCGTGAGATAGAGGTAACAAGTTACCTATTTTGTTGTGGGAATTAAATAATGTCCTTTGATATTTTTACTAAAAAGGTAAACTTATTAGTGTGCAAAACTCAAGGTTTTGTGGATAGTCTGCTGCAGACATGGTCAAAAAAATCACTTCCCTCAAGCTTTGAAATTGCCTACCGGTGCTTCATTTCATAGTATAAACAGCTCTCATCACCCTCCACTTACTCCTAAATCAGCCCACCTAGCTATGGTATTTTCAGTCACCTCATGTGCATGTGAGAGGCAGACAATGAATAAGGAAGACGGAAGAATTGATGCTTTTGAACTGTGGTGTTGGTGAAGAATGCTCAAAATACCATGGACTGCTAAAAGAACTAAGAAATGTATCCTGGAAGAAGTGCAACTGGCATGCTCCTTGGATTTGAGAATGGCCAGACTTTCTCTCACCTACTTTGGTGTTCAAAAGGGACCATTCCCAGAGAAGGATATCATGCTTGGTAAAGTGGAGGGTCAGCAAGGAAGGGGAAGGTCTTCAAACGAGATGGATTGACACAGTGGCTGCACGATGGACTCAAGATATCGCAAGGATTGTGAGGCTGGCACAGGACCAGACTGTTTCGTTGTATTGTACATAAGGTCACTGAGTTGGAGACAATCCAACGCACATAACAAGCAGCACTTATTACTTTGATTTTGTGGTCCATCATGTCTTTCCAGTTATAATACTGCTGTGTGCCTCTTCTTTCCACAGGGCTCCAAGCTCTAGATCTGATATAAATTCCTTCATTTTGGTAATGTTGCCAACTTGAACAGCTCCCAATTTCTATTAGCTTAGTATTTCTTGCAAAAACACCATGCTTCTTCAGACTTCAAGATAGGTCATGGCCTATCTACAAAAATGGAAATTACAATCCTACCCCATCACATTTAACCAAACCAACCTGATTGATGGAGTTTGACTTCTCAGATTTTAATTCTTTGCCCTCAGGACATAGTCAAAATGGCAGGGCTATAGCTCACTTTATACTTACTTAGCCTAGTTCAAAGTCCAATGCAGAGCTGTCACTGTGAGGTCATGGTTAATTTCTCTTTCTACATCCAGGGCAGAGGCCCAAAACAAACTTCTATCTAAAGCATCCAACTGTCTAACATGTTAAATTAGCTACCACTTAGTGCCAGACTAAAAACTTCCAAGTCAATCATTTCTAACCAACTTAGTATAGGACAAAAAAGGTGCAATGCATCAAAATCTAGTTTTGCAATGGATACTAAACACAAGATTAGTGCACTAGTCAAAAGTTTCTTTTTCTAGGGGGCACCAGGTTTGCAGGTCCGACAGAGCCTGGTGGAACCACTGAGACTATGGCCCCTAGCTGCCCTTCAGGTCTGGAATCGAAACCACACCTGTGGCTTCCAGCCAACAAGACAGGTATGAGTTGAACATTTCCGAGGTAGATACACTCCTTGGAGAGAATGTGAGAAAGAAGGGCTGCTTATGCACAGGGAGACAGCTCAGGGGGCAAGAGTGCATAGAGGGATGGACATAGGGAAGAGGTAACTATAGGGAGGAAGTGGGAGGGGAGCTTTTGCATTGTGGTAAATTGTAGTAACGTCATAAGACTAAGTGCATGTGAACTGCTGAATGGAAAGTGAATTTGCTCTGTAAATTTTCACCCAAATCACAGAAAAGTTTCCTTTAAGTTTCTGGTGCTTATTTCTTAGAACCTCTTCGCAGTTCCTCCACACTTTTTATCCTCTGATACTAATTTCTAGGGTGCCACTGGATTGCCCTTCCCAAACCTACAGGATTAATTCCTACTCTTGACTCAAAACTCCCACCTCCAAAAATTAAGTATCAGGATTTTTTCAATCTCTACAAGATTTATTATTGAGTAAATTTATCTTTATATATACAGAACAATTAAAGCTAACCAAGTGCAACAAATAAGCCTGCCAATTATACACATAGCTTTATACCAACTATATAGTTCAGCCAGTTACGTCAAAATTCTGAAACAAAGCATTCAAATAATTTCCAATGTACTAGAGTGTGATCACTTAAGACCACCAAATAAATTTGAAGCAGACCATCATTCCCAAATTGCAATACTATTTAATGATTTTGTTGAAAAGTGTTAAGAAAATGGACAAGGGCAGATAGTACTTGTCCCACCAGCACTGATACCAGGGTTAAGACGTGATCTTAAAAAAAAAAAAAAAGGATCCATTTTGCACCAAGGCTAGAGAATACCTGGTAAAAGCTTGACCAGAAAAACTTTCATCAATTGTTACTACCATACTAGTAAGATTTTTTTTTAGGTCTGAAGAAAGAACCTACTGGCTGTAACATTCTAAGGTCTAACAGATGCTATCAAAAAACAGCTACATGAGGTGCTGCTAAATATAGGTGAGATTTACAAAACTGCTTTAGTCTCACAGCAACATTTGTGATTGACATCTTTAATCATTTTGCACCAGCCTGGCAAAATAAGAGAAATTATGTTGGTTGGTGGGAACTAAAAAACTTGGAAATTAACAGATCTCTATACTCAGAATCAGGCCATTCTTTTGAAGGAACAGGACTATCTGGGCTGGAAAATTTTGCAAAGCTGGTTTACATTAAGACGTTTTGACCCAAATTCAGACAATTAACATGCATGGGGGAATGGGGTATAAAACTGGTCAAATAATGTTGAAAGCCAAGAAACAAAAGTACATCAAGTAGAGCTCCCCAACAGGGGGTGTTCCAGTTTGCCTTCGAAGTCAGATTTAGTTTTACCAGCATCAAGCCCAACTACTTGGATTTATTTCAATCAGCTCTTTGCTCAGTTCCTATCACTCGTTTATGGGGTATCAGTGATCCCTTTAGCTTGAGAAATTTTAGATTAGAGTGATATTTAATATCACCAAATTCAAATAGGTTAGTTCTTAATTTAGGGGCTTGTCCTAATGCACTTATGCTACTATGGGAAACTCTAGATCTTACTCAAAGCTTTAAGGGTAAAATATGGTATCTTCAAAATCCCTTAAGAACCTAGCCACTAAATGTATGTATAGAACAGAATCAATCATGTTCAAGACTTAACAACACCATTATATATAATTATAGTTACTAATAATCGAGGTTTGACTCAAGTTTACCAAATTGAAAAGTTATTGAACACAAATCAAAATTCTAGTTAGAAACATTTTATTTAAATGTGCCAAATAAAAACCCACAATTTCAGATCATAGGATGTTAATACATTCAACAAAAATGTGTATTATCTTACTGCTGTGAATTTACAGAGTAATAATCCAGATCCATTTTGATTAGATGGTTGAAATACACCATTCCTAGGTTACACTTTACAGACATCACAAATCCCTTATAATAATGTAAACAAAATAACTTTTCCCTAAAAGGTGAACTTGAGAACTTCAGTCCATTCTTTCAGGACTTGCACTTCTGCGCGGACTTCCTGATGGGGAACGACTGAAAAGAAAAACATTAGGTTTGGAACCAGTTAGTGTCCAATGAAACTTACTTTTCTATGTACATGTCACAGCAATACTGTTTCAATTTAAAGGTAGCCAAAGTTACATAGTTCCCACAGCAGAGATCTGAATTATATGAAAGATTTATATTAAGCATTTTCTCCCTGCTTAAGGTTAAACTCAGTAATAGCATCTTTGATAAAATTGCAAAGTTTAATAGATCAGCTATTTGAATTCTTCATTATGTAGTAAAACTAGAAGGTAAAAGTTTAGCTGCGAGCTTGCAACCCAAGATTTATCCTCCTTATAGGGACATTTTCATTGTGCAGGAAAAGCATGTTTCTCATCATGACATTCTACAATGTAAATTTAACAGACTAAATATACCTTAATAACCATTATAATGTTTTAAAATTAAATATGTCCAACCAAACTGTAAGCTATTATTTAAGTAGGAAAAGCAGCCATTTCAGAAACTAATTCTGTGGTATATCTATCTATATAGCACCAATTCTCCAAAGAGTTCAAAGACTGCAAAGCAAGCAGTAATAAGCAAAGACACTCTGCAGAGGCCACATTTGACAACAAAATTTGGCAACATTTAACTTACCTTCTTTTTGGAGATGGGGATCTGGACTTTGATCGGCTGTCAAAACATGAGAAATTCTATTAAGCCAAGGTACTAGCCAATCTCTTTCTTATAGTCAGAATACCATGAAATGAACACCTAATTTAGTCCTAAACTTAATTTGGAGGGAAAGAAAAAGCCTAGACAGTCCTTGCTAACAAAAAGTAATCTTCCAACAAACTACTTTTCATAAATTGCCATATTTTATCAGGATTAACTTTTACTCTCTGCTTTAGCACATTCATCTCAGGAAGTTTCTCCATGCAAATACAGGTATAGTCCCCGATTTACGACATATTCGAGTTAACTACAAACCGCATTTACGACCGTTTTTTTTGGTAAGTCTTACCATTAGTAGTATGTACTACAATGTTGCAGCGTGTAATCTGCTGATACTATCATTCTCTGATGTTCACTCACAGATGTTCAAGATTGGATTTATAAACATACTGATCAAAAAAGACAGTAATAATGAAAAC
This sequence comes from Orycteropus afer afer, assembly GCF_000298275.1. Lineage (NCBI taxonomy): Eukaryota > Metazoa > Chordata > Mammalia > Tubulidentata > Orycteropodidae > Orycteropus > Orycteropus afer. Next base: position 3,764,701 of record NW_006921718.1, on the reverse strand, counting down.
TTAAAAAAAAAAAAAAAAAAAAAAAGCGTCCTACTTACATAAGAACCAACTTACGACACAGTTGTCAAAATGGCCCAGTTGTAAGTCGGGGACTACCTGAAGTCAGTTCTAACAAGGGCTTCTTAATATAATCCAACTTAAGTAACAAATTTCTTTTTCATTATAGCTTCATATTCCTTTATGCAAGAAATCTGCCAGCAGGCTATGAAATTCTAAAGTTTGGTTCATTAATAAAGTTATTCTGAATTCCCACTTAACATTCTAGGCTTAAAGTTAATACTTCAAATGCCAACAATTCAAAACACTTTGAACTCTTTGGATATTGGTGCCATATAACTCTAAGAACATTAATCAGTTTTTTTTGCCCTACCTGCTTCTTGGTCGTGAAAGAGACCTGGATCTTGATCTTGACCTTGACCGAGATCTTAATGGGGGGGGAAGGGGGGGGAGAAAAGTAAAAAATAATTAAACCATTGACTAATGGTTTAGGAGTTATTCCCTTAAACCACTTACTTACACAGTTTGGACATTAACGTATCTATCCAAAGGGGACACAGGACATATCAAGAGAGACCAGTCCATAGAGGACATTAGGCTTGATAAAGCAGAGGATGGGTGAAAAAGAGGAAGACCCTCAACAAGATGGACACAGTGGCTGCAACAATGCGCTCAAACCTAACAATTGTGAGGATGGCACAGGATTTAGGTCAGAACCAATTCAGGATCACCTACTAACAAATAATAAACTCACTCCCTGCCACTGAGATGATTCCAATTCAATGACCCCCACTGGGTTTCCAAGGCTGAAAATCTTTATATAAGCAGAATGCCTCATCTTCTGAGGAACAGCTGGTAGGTTCAAACCAGATACTTTGGTTAGCAGTCAAATGCCTTAACTACTATACAACCAACCAAACCAAACTCACTGCTGTCAAATCAATTTCAACTCATAGTGACCACTCCCCCTTTGGGTTTCGGAGGCACTATCACTACGGAAGTAGATTGCCCCACCTTCCTTCTGAGTGGCTGGTGGGTTTGAACCATCAGCTTCCTGGTTAGCAGTCAAACGCCTTAGGCACTATGCCACCAGAGCTCCTTATTAACAACTAATAAAGGTTTCCCATCAACCTCGTAGGCTAATTAAGATATCCCTGGATAGAGAATTCTTTAGGTATATAAAGCCCTGTGGAAAAAATTACTACTGGATAAAGCATGTAAGGTTGCAATGAGTCGGAGACGACTGGATGGCACTTAACTGGATAAAGCTTTATTCTTGGATTTAGCAAATCTGCGTTCCTGGGAAGTATGAACAGGTTAACAATGTCCCTTGCCAACTGCAAATTCTAGTGCACCTACAGAAGGCTTGGAAGTAGGCCCGGCAATCTCTTCTGAAAAAACAGCCACTGAAAATCCTATGGAGCACTTGAGATGAAATCAACTGAACAGCAACTGAAGGAGCTCTGGTGGTATAGTGGTTAAGGGATCTGGCTGCTAAACAAAAAGGTCAGTGGTTTGAACCTACCAGCTGCTCCATGAAAGATAGTGTTGTCCGCTTCTATAATGACTTACAGCCCTGGACTGGGGTCTCTATTAGTCAAAACCGACTCAATGGCAGTGAATTTGATTTGTGCTTTTGGTACAGCAATTGGGTTTAGTTTTTTCTTAGGTCAGCAAATTAACATGGTCCAGGGCCATTAATTTGTCAAAACCAAATAGGCCCTAACATACTTCTCTCTTTCCAACCAAACACCTGAGTTAAAAGCATTTCTCTATAAAGACAGTCCACAGCTTTTTCATATGGGTTCAAAATCCCCGCATGTAAACGCTTTGTGCTACTAATGAATAGTAGTATCCTCCCCACCATGAAACCATCATCTCCACTGCTAATGCCTTGTTTTCTAAACTTTCATGTATTTGTCACTGTCCTTTAGGGTCCTCTTTAAAAGGGGAGTTAACGAAGCTGGGATTCTTTTATTTTTGATTTCTTAAAATCTGAGTCTCTAAGTTACCATCTGGTATTAAAAAGAAAAAAAGTCCACAACATTCATTCACATGTACGATACCACAAGGGTCTCATATTCACTGCACCATGCCAAAAAATGAGACATCATTTCAATTTGCTTCTAAAAAATCCTTTCCTGATTCTAATGGGCCTTATCAGAGTTCAAGGCAATTAATCATTCAGAGCTTGTATTTATCTGATACCAGAAAAATTTACAGCAACATGTCTACCTAAATGTTCACTGAAATGTTGTACACTGGTCCCTTCTCTATCACCATGACCCCTCCAACAAATCTTTAAAATCTTTACTTGTGCTTTTTGTTACCTGCATAACTACAATATACTCATTACGGATCATTTATAAATTCAACTTTCGTATTTCAAGTATTTAAATATTTCCTGGACCACTCATTTGAATTATGTCCTTAAGACATCATTCTCACTTCTGTTAAGAAGTGATAATCCAAACAAATGAGGAAAAAACGTGTTACATACTGGAAATACCTCGATCCTTTTATAGAACCAGACCTAGATCTTCTGAGTGAAGCGGATCTTGATCTACGAAGAGATACAGATCTCGATCGCCGAGGAGATGCTGATCTTGACCTAAAAATTAAATCAAAGCTTTTAAGTCCATCTCCCAATAAAGTTTTTTTAAAAAAGTCATTTTTAAAGACTTGTAGCAAACGAACTCTCACCTGTGTCCTCTACTCCTGCTGCGTGAGCGAGAGTATCGCCTTCCCCTGGATCTCGAATGTGATCTAGACCTTGACCTATTTTTCAAGTTAGAAAAATACATGATGTCAGAAGACAACATTTATAGAGTCTGTATGCCTTTGCTGAAATCAAATCTCAAAACTATTTAAATTTAGTGTCTCATTTTGAAAAAAAAAAAAAAAAAATTCTGGGCCTATTAGTTTTTTTTTTTTTTTTAAACTACCTAAAAAAAGATTTGTTAAAAGCTGAATTACATTTTAGAATTACATAATACAAATCACTGTAATGTGTATTTAAAATAAACCTTGCAAGTTTGCAGGTCGACCCTCTTTGGCCCATGGTCTAGTAGATCTAGACGATCTAGAAGTATCTATAGCCGATCGCTGCATCTAGATGTTTTCTTCAATCTAACGACGATCAAACTGACAGCCAAATGAGCCAGGTGAGGCTTGATTGACGCAAGAAGATTTTTCTAGTTGGGAATGTGGTCAATCTGGTGTTCCTCTTTCTAAACCGGAGGGGGCCCCAATTGTAAGCCAAATTTACTGTTACGGCGATCACCGTCTCAAATTTTCTGCCCTTTAAAGAATAAGGTGAAGCTAGGTGTAGATGACTCGAGGGGATCTGGCCTCTTATGCTGATCACCTCAAGGTCTAGGAGAATCTTAATTGTCGGATTTGCAAGGCGCCTCAGCATATCATAAGGCTCGTGACATTCTGAATCAAGGCGACTGACTCAAACGAAGAAACCTGAAAGGTTTTGACCAGGTTGATTATTAATATATTAACATTTGTTTAATTAAACAAAAATTGTAAAATACACCTGTACAATTAACATTCAAGTTTATAAAAAAATAATAGTTTCTCCCTTGCTAATAAAAAAATTACTTGATTAACTCATGTACCAACCAATCCTTTATCTAAATAAATACCTGCTTCTTCTTCGTCGGCTATAGCGATGACAATCATAAGCATAATGTCCCTTTTCTCCACACTCGTAACATCTATCATTGGGATCAAAGGGACGTCGGGCAGGTGGTCTATCAAAACGAGATCGTCGAGGCATGCCTGTTGATAATTCAACTCTCACTCGGGAACCACAGATCACTCTATGAAAGTAACAGAATTCTAATGTTAGAAAATATGCATGTGAATGTAGACTTAGAAGCAAAACCCTCTCCAACCACTCTACCCTCTTAAACTTCAGGCTATCTTTAGTAAGCCCTTCCAACTCCATTATGTTCTGCCTCAAGGTCCTGAATCATAAAATTATAATTAGCTATTTACTGTATCCTCCAGACTACAGAATCCAACTTTAGCATCTAATTCATTTCCTACCACACAGGAGTATTTAAATGAACATTTCGTAACTGACATCTTACTTACTTCCCATCGAGTCCTCGCACTGCATCTTCTGCATCTCTGGGATCTTCAAATTCCACAAAGGCAAATCCTGGAGGATTTCTTGCAATCCACACAGTTCTTAACGGACCATAATAACTGAAAGCCCTTTCTAACTCTCCTTTGCCAGCACCAGTTCCCAGGTTACCAACATATACCTTGGTCTCTGTTTAAAAACGCAAAAGGAATGCATGTTATGCAAAATCCTACCTAAATTTCAATCAAGTCTTTATCTTAAAAAAGGCCATCCTTAAGCCTGGGCAAAGTACATTTTTAACACTCTTTGAAAGACTGAATTTAGTCTTACACCAGCAAAGTCCGTAAATTCCTAAAAAGCTGGGCTTACTACAAAGTTCTCAAGACTGTTATTTGCTGTCGAGTGAATTTAGACTCACAGCAAGCATGTGACGATAAGAACTGCCCCACTGGGTTTTCTAGGCTATCTTTTTACAAGTCTTTCTCCCACGGAGCCGCTGGGGGTGGTTTTCGAACCGCCATCTTTCGATTACCAGCCGAGCGCTTAAACGTTGCGCCGGCATGGCTCCTTCATAAGGCTTTAATGGGGGGAAAAAAACCTCCAAATCACAAGCAAAGATGCGTGGTAGGATATTCCGAGGCGTGGGGCGGCCCGGCCCTGGGACCCGCCCCGGCCCCGCCCCCGGCAGCGCGCGGGCCCGCGGCGGCAGCAGCAGGCAGGCCTCGGGCAGGAGCCGGGCCGGGAGAGCTGGGCTGCGCGGGCTCTGGTCCTCCGTGGCAACCGCCCAGGCGCAGGCTCGCCCAAGACTCCAGCTCCCCTCCCCAGAGCCATAAACTGCGCTCGAAAGAACTAAAAGAGAAAAGAAACCAGGCACCAGACGTAATGATTATTTCTCTACTCCTACTCCGCAACTTGGACCGTGATTTGACAAGAATGCGCAGCTCGCGGCTTCCACAATTTTGTTCAGCCTCAAATTCAACCTTGCTTCCGAACAGATGTGTCCGCTAAAGTGGCGGGAAAGCGTTAAGGAAATGCGCCACCATGGTCGTCAATGTGTGCAAAATGGCAGCCATCGCTGAGGGCGGGGAGAGGGAGCAGGCGGCCCCAAGAAGGGCAATGGGAAAACCGTGATCTAAGACCCGGCCTTGGGCTGCACCGGGCGACGAAATCTTCAGGAATTAATAAGGATCCAGGGACACACATACACCTATCACCCTCCGTCTTCCTTCAATACCCCGCCCCCGCTGCCTCCAGCTTCCTTTGGCGTGCGCCGAAGCCGCCATTACGCACGCGGAATAACCGTCTCCCAACTGCCGCGCTAACCCTACGGCCTCGCAATACTCACTATCCCCACAGCACAGTCCCCTGCTGGGCCCTAGTATCTTACCTCCTCCGTACCGCCCGTAACGCGACATGACGACTGGCCCGCGTGCTCGGCTCTTAGCGCGCAGTGCCTAGGTTGCAACAGACCCGAAAACTGCCACACACCCTTCTCCGCCAACGGTCCTAGCGGCGCTATGAGGAAGAGCCCAGCTTCGGACTTATATATGCAGCGGGTGGATTTTGCGCATGCGTCATCTCGACGTTCTGCGCGGCACAAAGGAACTGAACGGAAACAGCGGAGAAGCGGCGCGGAGGGAACTGAAGTGGCTAAAATGCTAATCACGGCGGAGGGATACGTTTCCATGGGAACGCAACCATCACGAGAGTAAAGCCTAGACCTTCCCCGCCGTGTCCCTCCTTTTCCCCTCCCTCTTTTCTAGTACCCAGTCTAGTTCCCTTCCTTTTTTTTCCCCAATCCCTTCCTTTCTCCCCAATCTAGGGACCCTGAGCATTAGTAATCTTTCCACAGATGCATTAGGCTGGCCTAATGAAAGTCTGTAAACTTAATCGCCAATGTTGCAGCCGTCGCCGCTATTCTGCTAGGGGACCTGGCCTAGTCTGCTACTCAATGAGCTCTTCTGAGGTAATCGGAAGTTTGGCCGGGGAGAGAACTCCACCAACCTTGTCATCCTTCGTAGTGGTCTCGGTACTGTAGACCTCAAGAGGGATTATACCTCTAGGGTCTCATGATTATACTGCTTGCCTCACACTGACCCTCCAGCCCCTTCGGAATCAGTCACCAATTTGTCAACAACAGAATCCGAGTTTTTGGAATCTGAGGGACAAAGGAATAGAGTTTTTTCTGATTATGTTGAAATTGTGACAAACCCCGAAATCGTTAATGCATTTTGGGCAGTGGTAAATTTGAAATTATCTGCATCTTAAATACTCAGTAATCAATTTGTGCTTCCCTTCTAATGCTTTCTGCTTTTTATTATAATCTATCTCATCCATTAGTATAAGGGTCATGTGAGATCCTTGAGAACTGGGACTTTTCTTAGTCACCTTTGAGTCCACGTAGTGGAGATAGTAGCCTGTTTGCTCAGCCACAATATAGATATCGAGGAAACGAAAACCTTTTTTTTCACATTGTTGTTGTTATGTGCCATCGAGTTGGCCCCGACTCACAGCGACCCCTCCCTCCTTGGGTTTCCGAGGCAGTATCACTACGTAAGTAGATTTTTTTCACATTAGCATTACTTAAAATCCAGTATTAATTTTATGCAACTTATTTGCTGAACACCAACTCTACAAATACAGATTCAAATTCTTTACCAGCCACAGAGCACAGTTGGATGTTACACAATAAATACTTGAAATACTCAAAAGTTAGAAATGTTCCACATAAAAGAGGAAATCTTTAGGTATTTGGGTTTTATCTTTTTCATCTCCTATAACTTCATTTGGTGTAGGTATAGATGTGGGCCGCAGAATACAGCAGAAAGGAGGCATACTTTCCAGGTAATGTTAAAAGGTTGTTGTTGTTGTTGTTTTGTTGTTGTTGTTGTTATGTGCCCTCGAGTCAAACCCGACTCATAGCGACCCCTCCTTGGGTTTCCGAGGCAGTATCACTACGGAAGTAGGATTGCCCAACCTACCTTCCGAGGAGTGGCTGGTGGGTTTGAACCGCCAGCCTTCTGGTTAGCAGTTAAGTGCCTTAGGCACTTCGCTACCAGAGCTCCTAGATTAAGCATAAGATAATTTATTGGAAGAATGGTAGTTATACTGCAAAGCTCCTAATAGACCACAAGAAATATTTTTTTGGCTCTGAGTACAAGTCTATTATTGTACTAAAGAGATTTCTAACTAATAGAGTAAACAATATGAAAAGAAGCATTGCTCCAACTTAAACTGTTTTCACACACATTAAAGAAAAAGGGGTGATCCTGACAGGCATGTATGTTTCTCTTGGAGGCAGAAGCTTTGATACCTGTTATTTGTTTTAGGCCAGACTTTGTTAACTCAGTTACCATAAACAGAAAATATTTCTGTGTAGTAGTTTTGTATACTGTTATATGGTGGTATAGCGCCTAAGGCATTTGACTGCTAACCAGAAGGCTGGCGATTCAAACCTACCACCCACTCCTCGGAAAAAAGGTTGGGCAATCTACTTCTGTAGTGATACCGCCTCAGGAACCCAAGGAGGGGTAGCTATGAGTTCTATGCGACTCCACAGCAGTGAGTAGAACGCACAACCCAGACTTTTCACTAAATGTCTAAAATCAGGGAGATTTTATTGTATGGAGTACTTTTATTCCTGCTGATTCTCTTTAAAATCAATTTTACTCAAATTTCTGCCTCTAAGATTCTATATTAAATTAAGATCACATTTCAAGATTCAGTCTGAATGTAAAAAGTATTTAATGCAATTCAACAAATATTCTCAGATTTTCTTTATGACATATTAAGTAATGATTAAAATGTTACTGTTGTTAAATATTGATGATATTATTAGTTTAAGAAAGGGAGTAATTCTTAATTATTTTACAGCAGTTTTCAAAATGTATCTGCGTTGCCTATCTCTATATTACCAGGAAAGCATTTAAAGAAAAAGTTCACTTTTAAATCTTATTCCCTGTGCATTTTAGTTTCACTTTTAAGTCACTGTTACCATTCTAGCTTGGATGTGAAAACTTTAAAACAAGAAAAGCAAAGCAAATATAGGGTTTTACACTTGTATTTGTCTCTAATATAAAGAAGTATTCTGTTAACAAAATACTTATTTTTTATTATGTTTATGTATGTACTGTGTATGTATGTTGTGTAGGTCAAGCCAAACAGCTATGTTCAACTGTAGCTTTCTTTTTCAACACTTTCTGATCTATTCACTCTAGAATGCTGTTAGAAAATTCTGGCAAGGAGAAGTTCTTAGAAATATATTTACAATTAGTTCATATCATATAAAGAATTTAACTTGTCATTAGTCAAGTATTGAACTACAGTCTGCTGAAGCAGCAAAGATAGAGAGAGGAATGGTTCAAAATAAAACAAAAACAATGTTTTAACCAACTCCAAAGAGTGAAACTAGGAACAGGAAAAATATGATGCAGGAAATAATTATTATTATTGTCTTACTGTTGTAAATATCTAAATGGGTGGTTTGGGAGTATAAAACAGTCTAGGAAGAGTAAGATTTTATGAAGAATGACTGATTATATTAAAAAATGTGAAATTGTTGACACCAGGAAGTTCTAAGCTAATCAATTGTATTGTTCCCTTCCTAAAGAAAGAATGTTGATGAAAGGGACTTGATGAGCTCGCTGTCAAAATGAGAGAGCTAGACTAGCTTAGAAGCAGAGAATCTTGTAGCTAGGAATATTCTAATCACTAAAGACATGTACCTTGGGAGCTCTGGTAGCATAGTGCCTAAGGCACTTGACTGCTAACCAGAAGGCTGGCGGTTCAAACCCATCAGCCACTCCTTGAAGATGGGGCAATCTACTTCCATAGTGATACTGCCTCGGAAACCCAAGGAGGGGTCGCTATGAGTTGGGTCCGACTCGACGGCACATAACAACAACAACAACAACAACAAAGACATGTACCTTAGTAAAACAGATAATTGTTTGGGCTTTTCCAAGTGATAAGTGAAATTTCTCTCAAGATCAATATGCGTAAGGATTGCTTGAGGTACTATTGACAATGCAGATTTCAAAGCCCTAACTCTGAAAAGATGCTGGTTTGTTAGACCTGGCATTGACCTAAAGGACCTGCGTTATTAACCAACATTGTGCTATGCTTTAAGAAACGCTGCTCAAGACCATTGACTTTTCCTTGTTTGATGTTTTGATTCTGATCTTCCAGGCCCTGGAAATGAGTATCTTCTACTTTAAAGTAATAAAATACTTTTAGTTCATAAATCCTTTTCTTAGGAGAAGTGATAAAGTATAATGATTAAGAGCATAAGCTTGTGGAGTGTGACAGTTGAGTTTGAATCTTGTTGGCTTCATGACTTAAAAGCTGCCTACCTTGGTCCAAGAAGGAACCCTGGTAGCTCCATGGTTAAAAGGCGAGTTGGTAACCAAAATGCCAACAATTCTAACTCACCAGCCCCCTCCAGAGGAGAAGGGATCTAGTGATCTGCTCCCTGTGAAGTATTCTCAGTGATCAGTTCCCATAAAGATTACCAACTAGGAAACCTTATGGGGCACTTCTACTCTGTCATATAGGGTCACTATGAGGTTCGAATCAATGACATATAACAACAACAACCCTTTACCAAGGGAGCCCATTGGTGCAAAAGTTAAGCACCTGGCTGCTAACTGAAAGGCTGGCAGTTCAGTCCCACCCAGCAGCTTCCTGGGAGGAAGACCTGTCTGCTCTTATAAAGATCACAGCCCAGAAACCCTATGGTTTTCTTGGCAGGCTAGAAGACCAATTTGAAGCTACCTGTTCTAGTTATCCAGTCCTGCTATATCAAAAATACTGCAAGTAGATGGCTTTAATAACAAGAAATTTATTGTTTCTCAGGAGGCTAGAAGTCCAGATTCAGAGTGGCAGCTGTACGGAAAGGCTTTCACTTTCTGTTGGCTCTAGGGGAAGGTCCTTGTCTCCTTTTAACATCTGTGAGGTCAGAGTACCTTGGAAATCCCCATGTGTCTTGGCATTATATGTCCTTAAGTCTAGGATGTTCTCCACCACTCATCTGTCAGTTTGTGATACTGTGGGGCTTGTGTATTGCTGTGAGGGTGGAAGCTATGCCACCAGTATTACAAACACCAGCAGGGTCATCCATGGTAGACAGGTATCAGTGGAGCTTCCAGAGTAAGACTAGAAAGAAGGATGGGTCCATCTACTTATGAAAAAATTGGCCAGTGAAAATCTTATGAATAGCAGTGAAACACTGTCTGAAATATTACTGGAAAACTTTATGAATAGCCTTGTTGTCTGATACAGTGTCGAAAGATGAGCCCCTCAAGGTGTTCAAAATATGCACCAACCACTAAAGCCAAAGATGAAGAAATTGAAGGTTTTTACCAACTTCTTCAGTCTAAAATTGACCACACAGGCAATCAAGATGTACTGGTAATTATTTGTGATTGGATTGTGAAAGATTGTCAGTAGTTGGAAAATGAGGCCTTGGCGACAGAAATGAAACTAGAGATCGCATAATAGAATTTTGCAAAATCAACCACTATTGTGTTTAAACGTTAGAATAAAAATATCATATATAT
>NW_006921718.1:3746859-3752988 GCF_000298275.1 Orycteropus afer afer | reverse complement strand
GATACTGCCTCGGAAACCCAAGGAGGGGTCGCTATAAGTCGGGGCCGACTCGATGGCACATAACAACAACAACAACAACATATGTGTGTGTGTGTGTGTGTATATATATATATATATGTACATGTATGTATGTATGTGTATGTATAAACCAAACCAAACTTACTGCCATTGAGTCGGATCCTACTCACAGTGACCCCTCCTTGGGTTTCCGAGGCGATATCACTATGGAAGTAGATTGCCCAACCTTCCTTCCAAGGAGTGGCCATGGGTTTGAACTATCAGCCTTCTGGTTAGCAGTCAAATGCCTTGGGCATTATGCCACCAGAGCTCCATATATATGTATATATGTGTGTATATATGTATATATATGTATGTATATATTTAAACTATTTGGATTCTGTTATTTCAGATATAATAACAGTTATTCTCATTTATATGCTTTATTATTTTGTATCCTGAGCTTTGCTCAGAATCCTAGTCAAGTTTTTCACAAATCGTTGCCTACTTTTCTGACTCTTTCCTGCCTCCGGTGTTGTGAAACTTCAAAGCTACTACTTCTGATAGTATATTTGTGTTTACATAATTTCTTTAGCCCTCTTCCATTCCATTCCTTTGTTTTTAATTAGCCTGTTGGTTTGGCTAGATCCTGGTCAATCTACTGTCTCTTAAATTGCCTTGAAGCACATCTGCCCATATTTTATTTTTTTGTTAGTGGGTTTTTACCTCCAACAATAGGAAGAAAATCTGGCTAAATGTTATAGAAGATTTCCTAGGGTTTTGTGGCTCCTGGTTTATTTTAGTATATATAATTTGAGAATTACCATAGCCACTCAATAAATACCTAAAGACACTTTTTAAAAATATATAGCAAATGCTATGATATAGGTACACAGGACATCATGAAAACATAGGATGTTCACTTGTCTTAAAGAAGAGTGATCAAGAGACTTCCAAATCAAGCACATCTTCCAAAACTCTGCTCAAATGCCACCTTGCTAGGGGGCCCTACTTAAAACACCAAGTAACTCACACTCCATCTCTAAATTCCTTATTTGATTTTACCCTGTGTTATTCTTCTTCATAGCACATATCAACATCCAATTTGTAATTTATTCATCTATTTATTGCCTCTCTCCTGCTACCACAATATCCTTCTCCCAAAAAAAAAAAAAAAAAATCAATTCTATGAATGCAGGGTCTTAATTTTGTTTACTGCTGAATCCCCAGCACCAAGAATGTTGTTGTTGTTAGATGCCGTCAAGTTGGCTCCAACTCATAGTGACCCTATGTACAACAGAACAAAATACTGCCTGGTCCTGTGCCACCTTCACAGTCTCTGCTATACCTGAGCCCATCGTTGTAGCCACTGTGTCAGTCCATCTCATTGAACACCTTCCCTCCATTTTACCAAGCATGACATCCCTCCCCAGGGAATGGTCCCTCTAACAACATGATCAAAGTAGGTGAGATGAAGTCTGGCCATCCCTGCTTCCAAGGAGCATTCTGGCTGCACTTCTTCAGGACATATTTGTTAGTTCTTCTGGCAGTCCACGGTACTTTCAGTGTTCTTTGCCAACACCACAACTCAAGTATCAAGTCTTCTTTCATCTTCCTTATTCACTATCCAGCTTTCACATGCATATGAGGCTACTGAAAGTACCATCGCTTGGGTTAGGCACACCTTAGTCTTCAAAAAGACAAATCTTGTTCTTCAGCACTTTAAAGAGGTCTTTTGCAGCAGATTTTCTGAGTACAATACATCGTCTCATGTCTTGACTGGTGCTTCCATTGGTGATGATGGTGAAACAAAGTAATATGAAATCTTTGACAGCTTTAATCTTTTCTCCATTTATCGTGATGCTGTGTATAGGTCTAGTTGTGAGGATTTTCATTTTCTTTATGTTGAGGTGTAGTCCATACTACAGACTGTAGTTTTTAATCTTCATCAGTAAGTGCTTCAAGTCAACTTCACTTTCAGCAAGCAGAGTTGTGTCATCTGCATATCTCAGGTTGTTAATGAGTCTTCCTCCAATCCTGATGCCACACTCTTCATATATTCCAGCTTCTTGGATTATTTGCTCAGCATATAGATTGAATAAGTATGGTGAAAGGAGAGAACCCTGACATACTCCCTTCCTGATTTTCAACATGCAATATTCTCTTGTTCTGTTTGAATGACAGCCCCCTGGTCTATGTACAGGTTCCTCATGAGTACAATTAAGTGTTCTGAAATTTCCATTCTTCTAGATGTTATCCATAATTTGTTATAATCTACTAAGGCACTCACTTGTCTATGCCAAGAAATTTAGAGGACAGCTACCTGGCCAACTGACTGGAAGAGATCCATAGTTGTACCCATTGCAAAGAAAAGTGATCCAACAGAATGTGGAAATTATCAAACAATATCATTAAATCTTGCTGAAGATAATTTTTTTAAATGGTTGCAGCAGTATATTGACAGAAAACTCCCAGAAATGCAAGCCAGATTCAGAGGGGGACATGGAATGAGGGATATCATTGCTGATGTCAGATGGATCTTGGCTGAAAGCAAAGAATACCAGAAAGCACCATGAATAGTGCTCTGCATATAGATGGAGCTCAATTAAGTATATGTTAAATGACTGAAAGGAAGGCAGTCTCTTCTATGTTATTGAAAGAGGTTTTCCTCATCCTATCTGAAGCCATTCTTCCTTTACCTATACTCTGTGCTCTGTGTACCCCCCGGCCCCCTTTTTATTGAATTGTTCCTTTCTGTATCTTCAACCTCTGTACCTTACTCAAGCTCCCTAACTCACTGATCATCCTGGCTTGTTACTGTTGTTGTTAGCTGCCATCGTGTCTATTCTGACCCATAGTGACCCCATGTACAGCACAGTTGAAACACTGCCCCATCTTGCACCATCCTCACCATCCTTGCTGTGCTTAAGCCCGTCGTGGCAGCTACTTTGTCAATCTGTCTCATTGAAGGTCTTCCCTTTTCTTGTTGACCCTCTAGTTTACCAGGCATGATATCCTTCTCCAGGGAACAGTCCTTTCTGACCACATAACCAAAGTAGGTGAGACCAATTCTGGCCATTCTCACTTCCAAGAAGCATTCCAGCTGCATTCTTCCAGGACAGATTTGTTCATTCTACTGGCAGTCCATGGTATTTTCAGTATTCTTTGCCAGCACCACAATTCAAAGGCATCAACTCTTCCTCAGTCTTCCTTATTCATTGTCCAACTTTCACACGCATAGGAGGCAATTGAAAATACCATGGCTTGGGTTAGATGCACCTTGGTCTTCAAAGTGACAGCTTTGCTCCTGAACACTTTAACGAGGTCTTTTGCAACATATTTGCCCAGTGCAGTATGACCTCTGATTTCCTTACTGCTGCTTCCATGGATATTGAGTGTGGATCCAAGTAAAATGGAATCCCTGACAACTTCGATCTTTTCTCCATTTCTCATGATGTTGCTTATAGGTCCAGTTGTGAAACATTTTGTTTTCTTTCTGTTGAAGTGTCATATCAAATCCATATTAAAGGCTGTAGTCTTTGATCTTCATTGGTAAATGCTTCAAGTCTTCTTCACTTTCAGCAAGCAAGGTTGGGTCATGCTGCATTCTTCTTCTATAGTCCAGCTTCTCAGGTGATTTGTTCAACATACAGATTGAATAAATATGGTGAAAGGATACAACCCTGACACACACCCGTCTTGATTTTAAACCATGCAGTGTCCCCTTGTTTTGTTCAAACAATAGCCTCTTGTTCTGTGTACAGGTTCCTCATGAGCACAATTGTGTTCTGGAATTCCTATTCTTCTCAATGTTATCCATAATTTGTTATGATCCACACAGTTGAATGCCTTTGCATAGTCAATAAAGCACAAGTAAACATCTTTCTGGTATGCTTTGCTTTCAGGCAAGATCTATCTGACATCAGCAATATTATCCCTCCTTCCATATCCTCTTCTGAATCTGGCTTACATTTCTGGAAGTTCCCTGTCAATATACTGCTGCAACAGTTTTTGAATTATCTTTAGCAAAATTTTACTTGCATGTGATATTAATGATATTATTCGATAATTTCCACATTCTGTTGGATCACTTTCCTTTGGAATGGGCACAAATATCAATCCCTTCCTGTCATTTGGGCAGGTCTTCCAGATTTCTTGGCATAAACAAGTAAGCACCTTCAGTGCTGCATTTGTATGTTGAAACATTTCAATGGGTATTTTGTCAATTCCTGGATCCTTGTTTTTTTTGCACATTCCTTCAGTGCAGCTTGGACTTCTTCCTTCAATATCATGATCAATATCTTGATCGTATGTTACTTCCTGAAATAGTTGGACATTGACCAATTTTTTTATAGTACAGTGACATCGGGCAGTGTTTCGTTCTGTGCATGGGGTCGCTATGAGTCGGAAACGACTCGACAGCACTTAACAACAACAACAACAACAGTGACATCTTCTTTTGATGCTTCCTGCATCATTCAATATTTTGCCCATATAATCTTTCAGTATTGCAACTTGAAGCATGAGTGTTTTCTGCAGTTCCTTCAGCTTTAGAAATGCTGAGCGTGTTCTTCCCTTTTGTTTTTCTAACTCTAGCTATTTGCACGTTTCATTATAATACTTTGTCTTCTCAAGCTGCCCTTTGAAATCTATCCAGCTCTTTTATCTCATCATTTCTTCTATTCACTTGAGCTACTCTACATTCAAGAGCAAGTTTCAGAGTCTCTTTTGACATCCATTTTGGTCCTTTCATCCTTTTCTGCCTTTTTAATGACCTTTTGCTTTCTTCATGCATGATGTTCTTGATGCCATCCTTCAGTTCATCCTGTCTTTAGTCACTGCTGTTCAATGTGTCAAATCTGTTCTTCAGATGGTCTCTAAATTCAAGTGGAATATAATCAAAGTCATATTTCGGTTCTTGTGGACTTGTTTTGTCTTCAGCTTCAACTTTAACTTGCATATATATGAGCAGGTGATGGTCTATTCCACAGTCAGCTCCTGGCCTTGTTTTGCCTGATGATATTTAGCTGCTGCATTGCCTCTTTCCACAGATGTAGTCAATTTGATTCCTATGTATTCCATCTGGAAAGGTCCACATGTATAGTCACTGTCTATGTTGCTGAAAAAGGGTATTTGAAATGAATAAGTGGCTGCTCTTGCAAAATTCTGTAATGAGATCTTCGGCTTCATTTCTGTCACCAAGGCCATGTTTTCCAAGTACTGATGCTTCATCTTGGTTTCCAGTTTTCACATTCCAATCACCAGTAATAATCAATACATCTTGGTTGCATATTTGGTCAATTTCAGAAGTTGGTAAAAATCTTCAATTTGTTCATCTTTGTCTTTAGTGGCTGATGCATAAATTTAAATAATAGTAGTGTAACTCTTCTACCTTGTAGTGGTATGGATCTTGTCCTATCATTGATAGCATTGTATTTCAGGATAGATCTTGAAATGTTCTTTTTGACAATGAATGAAAAGTCATTTCTCCTCAATTTGTCATTCCTAGCACAGTAGACCATAAGACTGTCTGATTCAGAATGGCCAATGCCAGTCAATTTCAACTCACTGATGCCTAGGATATCAATATTTATATATTCCATTTAATTTTTGACACCTTCCAGTTTTCCTAGATTCATACTTTGTACATTCCACATTCCGATTATTAGTGAATGTTTGTAGCTGTTTCTTCCCATTTTGAATCATGCTCCATCAGCAAATAAAAGTCTCCAAAATTTCACTCTTTCCACATCATTAAGGTTGACTCTACCGTGAGGAGGCAGTTCTTTCCCAATTTTGTTTTGAGTGCCTTCCAACCTGAAGGACTCATCTTCCAGCACTACATCAGACAGTGTTTCACAGATATTCATAAAATTTTCCAGTAATATATCAGACACTGTTTCACTGCTCTTCGTAAGGTTTTCAGTAGCCAGTTTTTTCAGAAGTGGATAAGCCTGTCCTTTTTCCCTTTCTGTCTTAGTCTGGAAGCTCCACTGAAACCTGTCTACCAATGATCATTCTGCTGGTACTTGAAATACCACTGGCATAGTCTCCAGCCTCACAGCAGCACACAAACCACCATAGTACAACAAACTGACAGATGAGTGGTAGGGCTCAATATTAGCCCCCCCC
>NW_006921718.1:3743405-3746759 GCF_000298275.1 Orycteropus afer afer | reverse complement strand
TTTTTTTTTTTCTCTCTCTCATCATGTCTCTCTTCCTTTCTCCTTTCTTCTCTTCCTCTCTCTGCTTAAATTCTTCAGTGTCTCCCTATTGTCTTTAGGATAAAGTCCTTGCTTCTCAGGTTGGCATACATGGCCTCATTAAAATCTGCTTCTCTCTCTAGCTTCATCTCTTAGCTACTCTTCTCCATGCAATGCCAAGCTCCAGCCAGTACAAAGTTATTAAGGTTTCCTGGTAGAAAAAGAGAATTTCAGGGAGAGATTAATCAAGGATTTCAGGAGCTATAGAAAGACTAAGATAAGAAATGAGAAGTATCTATCAGATTTAGCATCTTTAGAAGACAATTGTGGGCTCAGTAAGCAAAATAACATTGACCATAGCTTCCCAAATTTAAACTTAAGAAAAAAAAAAATACAACCTAAAGAGTACAGCACAGAATGTAAATTCTGGATGATATTTCTATTTTTTATTCTCTTCATAGTCAAAAGTATGTATTTATCCAGAGTCTGCTATGTGGAAAAGCATTTTGCCACTTCGTGGGAACAGGATATATATACCTGATAAGACTATAATGGCATATGATAGGTAATAAGTTGTGCTGTTTTAGCCATAACTAAATACCTTGAGGGAATGAGTCACTGGGCTTGGGAGCTTAGGATCATAGTCTTAGGGAACATCTAGGTCCATTGGCATAACATAGTCCACAAACACAATGTTCTATATCTTAGTTTGGTGAGTAGTGACTAGAGTCTTAAAATCTTGTGAGTGGCCATCTAAGATGCAACAATTGATCTTTCCCTGTCTGGAGCAAAGAATAATGAAGAAAATTAAAGACTCAAGAAAGCAATTAGACCAAAAGACTAATAGACTGCGCAAGCTGAGTCCAGAAGAACTACATGGTGCTCAATTACCACAACTGACAGCTCTGATCAGGATCACAATAGAAGGTCCTGGACAAAGTGAGAGAAAAATGTAGAACAAAACTCAAAATCATAAAAATTAGCGGGCTTATTTGTCTTATAGAGACTGGTGGAACCCCTGAGACTATGGCCCTTAGACACTGTTCAAATCTGGAACTGAACCCACCCCTGGGGATCACCTGTCAGCCAAACAATAGACATAAAATGAACAATAGTACCCTTAGGAATGTAATCCTCAGCACAATCAACCGTACAAGACCAAAAAAGGAGCATTTACCCAAAAACAAAGCTCAGAAGGCAGGAAGGGGTAGGAAAGAATGTGAAATGGAAATGGGGAACATAAGGAGGAGGTGAGTGCTGTTATATGGAGAGAATTGCAACAAATGTCATGAAACAAAATGTGTGTAAATTGTTGAATGGAAAACAATATGCTCTGTAAACTTTCACCCAAACTACAGTAAATAAATAAATAGTGTGCTACAGACAATATTATAAGTAGAATGAAAGCCCACATTTTCTGAACTGGGGTGATGAAAGAAGGCCTCTTGGAATAGGAAGGAAAAATTTAGTTGAACTCCTAAAGAAGAAGGAAAACTTAGGTACACAGATAGAGGTAGGGAAGACATTTCAGACAGGAAGAACCCTGTAAGCAAAAGAAGAGCAACACTAGTGTGAGTTTGTAATCAAAAGCTTTGGGGTTCCTACACAAAGCACTTTGCACCTGAAACCTCATTTAAAATAATTCAATAAGCACTTACTATATGCTAGGCTATGAGGAAGGTACAAAATAAACTCATTATTTAGTATATATGACAAGGAGCTCTGGTGAAATAGTGGATAAAGCATTTGGTTGCTAACCAGAAAGTTGGTGGTTCAAACCCATCAGCCACTCCATAGGAGGAAGATGAAGCAATCTACTTCTCTCCAGTCTGTTCTCCCCAGATTTACAGCCCTGGAAACCCAATGAGGGCTGCTATGAGTTGGAATCGACTTGATGGCAGTGAGTTTGGTTTTGGTATGTGGGCCAGATACTGTTCTGACTGCTTCACCCTATTCTCTCAACCTCTCCTTGATAGAGGTACTATTATTCCCTGTTTATAGATGATGAATAGAGGCACAGAATGACCAAGTAAGGGAATAATTGGAATTCAAACATAAGCAATCCAACTTGAGAGCCTATGCTTTTTAACATAAGTAACAAGCATTGTAAGGAAAATAGTCCAGGGAATGGTTCCTTCTGACAACATGACTAAAGTAGGTGAGATGAAGTCTGACCATTCTTGCTTCCAAGGAGCATTCCGGCTGCACTTCTTCAAGGACAGATTTGTTAGTCCTTTTAGCAGAACGAGGTAATCTTAGCATCTTCTCCAACACCACAACTCAAAAGCATCAACTGTAGTTCAGTCTTCTTTATTCATTGTCCAGCCCTCACATGCATAAGAGGTGACTGAAAATACCATGGCTTGGGTTAGGCACACCTTGGTCTTCAAGGAGACATCTCTGCTCTTCATCACTTGAAAGAGGTGTTTTGTGGAAGATTTGCCCAATGACTTTGTCTGATGTCTTGACTGCTGTTTCCATTGGTGTTCATTGTAGAACCAAGTAATATGAAGTCCTTGACAACTTCAGTCTTTTCTCCATTTATTGTGAAGCTGTGTATTGGACCAGTTGTGAGGATTTTTGTTTTCTTTATATTGAGGTGTAATCGATACTGCGGACCATAGTCTTTAATCTTCATCAGTAAGTGCTTCAAGTCATCCTCACTTTCATCAAGTAAAGTGTCATGTGCATATGGCAGGTTGTTAATGGGTCTTCCTCCAATCCTGATGCCACATTCTTCTTTATATAATCCTGGTTCTCAGATTATTTTCTCAGCATACACATTGAATAAGTATGGTGAAAGGATACAACCTTGACACACTCCCTTTTTGATTTTCAACCATGCAGTATCCCCTTGTTCTGTTCGAACAGCAGCCTGATCTATGTACAGGTTCCTCATGAGTACAATCAAGTGTTCTGGAATTCCCATTCTTTTTTTTGTTTTGTTTTGTTTTTCACAATTTATTATTATTATTATTATTTATTGTGATTTGGGTGAAGATTTCAGAGCAAATTCACTTTCCATACAGCAGTTTACATATGCTTTGTCTCATGACATTGATCACAGTTTACCACAATGCAACAGCTCCCCTCCCATTTCCTCCCCATAGTTACCTCTTCCCTGTGTCCATCCCTCCATGGACTCCTGTCCCCTGAGCTGTCTCCCTATGCATGGGCAGCCTTTCTTTCTCAATGATTGTTCTCTCCAAGGAGTGTATCTACCTCAGGTAAATGTTCAACTCATATGCCTGTCTTCTGTTTGGCTGGAAACCACAGGTGTGGGTTCAATTCCAGACCTAACAATGGCAGCTAGGGGCCATAGTCTCAGTGGTTCCA
>NW_006921718.1:3735765-3740275 GCF_000298275.1 Orycteropus afer afer | reverse complement strand
GCACACAGACTGTGATGGAGATCCTGTGGGCCCAGAAGATAGGTGGGAGTGGAGGATGGCCACACCTCCGTTCACCAAGAGTTACAAGAGGAATGTCGTACCTTGTCAGTCTTGCAGGTCCTGAGTGTCCTTGGGGTTGCTGGAAAGCAGAATGTGTTCTTAAGCCCCAGGAATCTGCGAGAGTGCTGTCTTTTTAAATATCCTAAATAGTCAAGCCACTTTATAAACCTTCAAAATGGTGGTATCCTCCGGACCGGCAAAAGTCCACAGCTCAGCCCACCTTTCTCTTCACCTTCTCCGTTTGTTCCCCAGCCACTGTGCATAGTCCTCTGTGCAGTCCCTGGCTAGAAGGGTGAGTTTTAGGTTAATTCTTAGGTCCTACCACCACTCAGGAATCTCCAAGCTGTCTGTGCCATCTGGATCACTCAGGATCGCTCCAGACCGCAGCTCCATCTGTCTCCTTTTTTGGTATTTTCACGCAAATTCTTCTGCTAGTTGGGGTTTAGTCCACCTGTATATCCTTCCCTTCAAGGCTCAGGGGTTCAGGATTATCTTCTGTGTCTGTGTTAATTGGTTTCCATTTTCTTTGTTGAAGAGGGTCTGTACAGTCTTTCTGCCTAGTCTGCCATCTTGCCAGATCTCCCATTTAATAAGTTTTTTAAAAAAGATCAGCCCTACACAGACTGCTCATTTCCTCACAGGCTCAACCTGTAATGAATGTGTGGGCTAGACGAAATAGGTTCCCATTTGGCATAGGGCATTTGACTGTTATCCAGAAGGCTCCAGTTCAAACCCACCAGCCACTCCTTGGAAGAAATTAAGTTAATTCTTAAGTCTTACCAGCACTCAAGAATCTCCAAGCTGTCTGTGCTGTCAGGATTGCTCAGGAATGCTGCCAGACCGCAGCTCCAAATGTCTCCTTTCTTGGTATTTTCACACAAATTCTTCTGCTAGTTGGGGTTTAGTCCACTTCTATATCCTTCCCTTCAAGGCTCAGGGGTCCAGGATTATCTTCTCTGTGTTAATTGGTTTCCCTTTTCTTTGTTGAAGAGGGTCTATGCAGTCTTTCTGCCTAGTCCGCCATCTTGCTAATTCCCATTCTTCTTAATGTTATCCATAATCTATTATGTTTCACACAATTGAATGCTTCTGCATAGTCAATAAAACATAAGTAAACATTATTCTTGTATTCTTTGGTTTCAGCTAAGATCCATCTGACATCAGCAATGATAACCCTCTCCCAAATCCAGCTTGCATTTCTGGAAGTTCTCTGTCAATATACTGCTGCAACAATTTTTTAATTATCCTCAGCAAGATTTTACTTGCCTGTGATATTAATGATATTGTTTGATAATTTCCACATTCTGTGGGATCACCTTTCTTTGGAATGGATACAAATATGGATCTCTTCCAGTTAGGTGGCCAGGTAGTTGTCTTCCAAATCTCTTGGCACAACCAAAGGAGTCCTTCCAGCACAACATCCGTTTGTTGAAACATCTCAATTAGTATTCCGTCAATTCCTGAAGCCTCATTCTTGGCCAATTCCTTCAGTACAGCTTCAACTTCCTCCTTCAGTACCATTGGTTCTTGATCATATGCCACCTTTTGAAATGGATGAACATCGACCAGTTCTTTTTGATATAGTGACTCTGTGTGTTCCGTCCATCTTCTTTTGATGCTCCCTGCATCATTTAATATTTTGCCCATAGAATCTTTCAATATTACAACTCAAAGCTTTAATTTTTTCCTCAGATATTTCAGCTTGAGAAAGGCCAAGCATGTTCTTCCCTTTTGGTCTAGCTCCAGGTCTTTGCACGTTTCATTATAGTAATTGGCTTTGTCTTCTCAAGCTGCTCTTTGAAATATTCTGTTCAGCTCTTTTATCTTGTCATTTATTCCATTTGCTTTAGCTACTCTTTAGGACAAGTTTCAGAGTCTCTTCTGACATCCTTTCTGGTCTTTTTAATGACTTTTTGTTTGGTTCATGGATGATGTTTTTGATGTCATCTCATAATTCCTCTGGTTTTTGGTCAGTGCATCAAATGTATTCTTTAAATGGTCTCTAAATTCAGGAGGAATATTATCAAGGCCATACTTTGGCTCTCATGGCCTTGTTTTAATTGTCTTCAACTTCAACTTGAACTTGCATATGAGTAGTTGATGGTCTGTTCCACAATCAGCTCCTGGCCTTGTTTTGGCTAAAGATATTGAACTTCTCCATCTCCTCTTGCCACAGATATAGTCAATCTGATTCCTGTGTGTTCCACCTGGTAAATCCATGTGTATAGTCATTGCTTATGTTGTTGAGAAAAGGTATTTGCATTGAATAAGTCATTGGTCTTAAAAATTTATCATGTGATCCTCAGCATTATTTCTATCACCTAGGCCATATTTTCCAACTACTAGTAACTCTTCTTTGTTTCCAACATTTGCATTCCAGTCACCAGCGATAATCAACACATCTTGATTGCATGTTCGGTCAATTTCAGACTGCAGAAGTTGGTAAAAATCTTCAATTTTCTCATCTTTGGCTTTGGTGGTTGGCACATAGATTTGAATAATAATGATATTAACTGGTATTCCTTGTAGACGTATGGATATTATCCTACCACTAATAGCATTGTACTTTAAGACAGATGAATGCCGCACCATTCTTCTTTAATTCATCATTCCCGGCATAGTAGATGAGATGGTTGTTTGATTCAAAATGACCAAAACCAGTCCATTTCAGCTCATTAATGCCTAGGATATCTACTTTATGCATTCCATTTCATTTTTTGACAACTTCCAATTTTCCTAGATTCATACTTTGTACATTTCATGTTCCAATTTTTAATGGATGTTTGCATCTGTTTCTACTCATTTTGATTTGTACCACATCAGCCAATGGAAGTCCCGAAAGCTTTAGTCTATCCATATTGTTAAGGTTGTCTCTACTCCGAGGAGTCAGCTCTTCCCCAGGGAAATTTTGAGTGCCTTCCGACCTGATGGGCTCATCTTCCAGTACTATATTGGACAGTGTTTCAGGGCTAAAGTTTTCCAATAATATATGAGACAGTGTTTCACTGCTATTCATAAGGTTTTTGTTGGCCAATTTGAAAAGTGGATGGCCTCTTCCTTCTTCCAAGTCTGTCTTAGTTCGGAAGTTCCACTGAAACCTATCTGCCATGAGTAACCCTGCTGGCATTTTGCAGCACTGATGGCATAGCCTCCAGCCTCACAGCAACACGTAAACCACCACAGGATGACAAAGACAGACAAGTTCATCTCCCTTAGTTGTTCCTGACCGCTCTGTGTCCGTCTACCTTGGCCCTGGCCTTAAAATAGAGTTGCCCCCAAGCAAAAAGCAGCCCCCAAACCCCAGGCCTGCCTAACTTGGCCCCAGCCTTTATATAGAACCGCCCCCAAACAGAAAGCAGTCCCCAAACCCCACCGGAGATGGTCTTAGGAGTCAATAAATAACATCCCTTTTCCTCACCTATTTGGAACAAATTAGATACAGCTGCAGGAGCTGGGCTGAAGGAGATCAAAACAATATAAGGAAATTGATAGTAACTGTGGCTTTTGATGTGTTGCCAAGTGACCTGGCTAATGCTCCATCCTGGAGTCAGACAGATTTGCCCACCTGGTCCCAGGCATAGCCAGACAATGGCAGGTTTCCTCTGCAAGTGCAAGCCTCCAGAAAACAGATTATTTCTGTTGTTTCTCTGCACACTTTGGACAGGCTGGCTTGGAAAAAAAAAGGAAGCCTGAAGGCATTGAGCCACACTTTCCCAGTTCCTTCTCTCAACTACCCAGAAGTCAACCCTTCAGCTAAAAGTACTCCTCTGGCAGAAAAGTCCCCTCATGAAAATGTTAATACTGAGGAATAAGTTTTTCCTAATATCTCTGAAAATTCATATAATTGATTATACAAGTATCAATGCTTGATATGGACGCTCTGGTGGTGTAGTGCCTAAGGCAGTTGACTGCTTACCAGAAGGCTGGCAGTTCAAACCCACCAGCCACTCTCGGAAGGAAGATTGGGCAATCTACTTCTGTAGAGATACCACCTCAGAAATCCAAGGAGGGGTCACTATGAGTCAGATCTGACTCTGTGGTAGTGAGTTTGTTTTTTTTTTTTTGGTTTAATCCTTGAGATGAGTTTTTTTAAAAAAATCCCAAAAATATGGGAGGGAAAAAAATGCAAATAAATCTTGGTATAGGGATCATTGTGATTATACCTTTATGCACTATTTGGGATCAGAGAACCTGGAATTATGTGGTACAAAGATGAGTTTGTAACTTAGTTTCAAGAAATTCCTAGAAATATTTTGTGGGCACTTAAATTCATTTACCAAACATTTATTATTGCTTACTTCGTGCAAAGGAGTATGTTGTTGTTGTTGTTGTTAAGTGCCGTCGAGTCGTTTCCGACTCATAGCAACCCCATGCACAGCAGAATAAAACACTGCCCGATCCCGCGCCAGCCCCACAATCCATGCTATACTCCAGCCCATCATCGCAGCCA
>NW_006921718.1:3722223-3732541 GCF_000298275.1 Orycteropus afer afer | reverse complement strand
ATGTCACCACAGTAGGAAAAACCGACAGACAAGTTTGTCCTACAAAGGAGTATACTATAATTGAAATATGAAGCAGAGTAAGACACAGGTTACGCTTTGAAGCTCCCAGACTATTGGTGAAAGCAGGTGTATAAATAATTATAATGCAATGAAATAAATACTGATAGAAATCTAAACAGAATGTCATGGGGGTGATCGGGCCAACAGATAAAGCTTCAGAAAAATATAATTTGAGCTGTCTTGAGTGGATCATAGAGATTCTGTAGACTATAATTTGAAAGCATCAAGGTTTAGATCAGAGGAAAGGAAATTTTGTTTTTGGGTTGAATCTTGTTCTCACTTAAGTTTCTCCAGCTAACTCTGATCTAGCCATTGCTTCTGCTGCCCAAATTGTAATTTCCCTCCTGAAGGGCTGCATGGCTTTTCCACTCAGAACTGAGCCCTTCAGATAAATGAATAAGTAACTTAGCTTTTCAAAGGGTAGTAATTAGAATGGCTTATACCCTGAAACATAGCTGAACCTTAAGATATAAAAAAAATACTCACTGCCCTTGAGTCAGATCCGACTCATAGAGACCCCTTCTTGGGTTTCTGAGGCAGTATCACTACAGAAGTAGATTGCCCAACCTTCCTTCTGAGGAGTGGCTGATGGGTTTGAACCAATATATCTGAAATATACCTCTGAGCTGTCCTCCCCATAATTTTTTCTCATATGTAGCAATATAGGAGCTCTGGTAGCGTAGTGCCTAAGGCACTTGACTACTAACCAGAAGGCTGGCAGTTCAAACCCACCAGCCACTCCTCGGAAGGAAGGTTAGGCAATCTACTTCCGTAGTGATACTGCCTTGGAAACCCAAGGAGGGATGCTATGAGTCGGATCTGACTTGACCGCACATAATAGCAACAACATGTAACAATGTATTTTCCCTTTTTGTTTTCTTTCTCCCCCTGTTGTAGAAATCTGTATCCTTTCTTTTTTCTTTTCCTTTGATTGTTTCCTCTCCTTTACCTTCCCCGCCTGTCTTTTAGCTTATCAAAATACAGAATTCAAGTAAATTTTAAAGTATGTTTGCAATCATTTTAAAGTATTGTAATAATTACTGAGTGAAATATGTTTGCTCTTTCTACTTTTAAAAAGTAGATGAATTGAACCTATCATGAGTAAGTCAAGTAGTTTGCTATTTGTAATTGGTCTTCAGTTGTGCCCACTCCTACTTGCCTTCCAGATGTTAAATGACTTCCAATAGGATAAAATGATTTACTACCTCCCCATGTATTAAAGCAGAGCTCTGGTGGTGTAGTGGATAAGCTCTGGTGGATAACTCTCTGGTCAGTGGTTGAAACCCATCAGCTACTCTGCGGAAGGAAGGCAGAGTGATCTACTTCTATAAAGATTAGTGCCACTGAAACCCAATGGGGTTTCCTCAATGGGGAAATGACTTGATGTCAATGAGTACGTATTATAGCAATGCTGTGATAACTTTTACATTTAAATGTGATTTTTTCTTTACCTATAACAATGCTAGGAAATCTTTACAGTTTACGTATTACTTTTCTATTTTTTAATTGTGATTTGGATGAACATTTTCAGAGCAAATTGGTTTCCCATTCAACAAATCATACACACTTTGTTTTGTGACATTGGTTGCAATTCCCACAATATAACAGCACTCTTCCCATTTCCTCCCCATGTTTCCCATTTCCATTCTTTATTCTTTCCTATCCCTTCCTGCCTTCTGAGTTTATTCCTGGGCCAATTCTACCCTTCTGATTGTTCTAATGAGTGCATTCCTCCCTGGTGTTATTGTTCACCTTATAGGCCTATCGTTTCACTGAAATTTGAGCCACAGGGATACACAGCATTTTCCATATCCACAGTCCTATACCACTGGCCATAATATTTCATTAAGACCTAGTTTTCAATGAAAATATTAGTACAATGGTGGTACCAAAAATAGTATGGGATGGATTTTTCATTCCCATATTGTTTAATCTTTGCTATGGACAATTCACACCTTCCTCAGTGTTAACAAGAGAAGTATGCAAATATACTCCTCCTTCTAGCCAGATTCTTGTCCCCTAGACCTTCATACGGAGAAATTTTATAGCTTGTACAGTACATACCACATTATGAAAATGATATATTGGAGGAATGCTTACAAAAGAACTCTTCTGTTTACAAAAGGTTTATTTCAGAGTGTCTTAAAAGAGCATGTTACCTTTAGTACATTCCAAATGATTTGAACTTTTCAGGAATGCATTTTCTGGGTAAATAAAATTGTCTTTCTTTTTCTTTTTTCTTTGCCTGACATAGATGAGAATATCCTAATGCTGCACTTCACAGCTATTGGTTTGTTTGCTTCCATTATAACAGCAACGCTTTGGACTAAGCTTTGTGAACAAGAAGTGACCCTGTCAGAAAGTAGGAGCTGCCCTCATTGCAACCCCATCACTCCACTTCAGGTATTTCTCATCTCTGAAGTAGGGAAGCAAATATGTCACTGATTGTAAGTAAAAATGAAGATGATAAGGAGAACAAGTTTGAAGACGCCTATGAAATTATCCCTGTGGCATCAACAATGAATTTAATGTCTTCCCTGGAAGAATGCACAACTGGATTATACTTATTTCTAAATAACAAATTCTCAGATGCCATAAATCTCATTCATCCATGGTCTCATAACAGCCCATACCATGCCCTAATTTATGATATCCTTATGACTGTCAAGGCCATCCTGACCTTTGAACCACAGGATATACAAATAGGAATGACCACTGCAAAGAATGCTTTGAAAACCTGTAACAGATTCCGAATGAAATCTAGGATGACTTCTTTATCTCGTATAGTGAGTAAACAGGGAATACAAGCTGTCAAAGAAGAGGAATTGCATGCAGAAGTCTGCTATGCTGAGTGTTTGATCTTGAAATCTGCAGTAACATTTATACAGGATGACTCTCTGCTTGGTTTTCTCAAAAGCGGGATTAACATTGGGTTAAGTTACCAAATATACAAAGACAGTCAACAGGTATTAACAAAGATACCTAAGTACCAAAGCAAAGCAAACAAACATCTGGTTGGAGGAATAAAATTTGGACTTGGAGCATTCAATTTGATGTTATCACTTGTGCCACCAAAGATACTTAAAATACTCAGTATTGTTGGATATTTTGGTGACAGGGAGGTAGGTTTGGCTTTGCTTCATGAGAGTGCATCTGAGAACCATATAAATAATATCTTAAGTGCTTTTACTCTACTGTTTTATTATAATTACATTTATATAGCTTTTGGTGTTGAAAAGGGTTACAATTCTGCTATAGAGGGTCTGTTCCTAACCTACCTTCAGAAATTTCCAAACTGTGTCATACTTATATTTTTCCATGCACGTTTTAGAATGCTGACAGGACATTTTGAATTTGCACAGTTAAAATTACGGAAATGCATTTTTATTCAGAATGAATGGAAGCAGATCCATCACCTCTGTTACTGGGAGCTCATGTGGTGCCACATTTTTCTGCAGGAGTGGAAAGAGGCTTACTACTATGCTAGTCTACTGTCTCAGCACAGCAGGTGGTCCAAGGCAATCTATACATACAGTAAGGCTATAATACTGGCCTTGCATCCTACTGACTCAGTAAGTGAGGACATGAATACGCTCTTTTTAAAAGTGGATAGCCTGAGAATAAAAATTTTGGGAACTTCCGTACCAATAGAAAAATTTGTTGCTGAGAAGGGGGAGCGCTATGCTACTACTTCAGGCTGGTTTACAGCACAGCCTCTTCTGGAATTCCTTTATGCCTGGAGTGGCTTCCGAGTCATGAGCAAAAGACTAGACCTTATTTCAAAGTGGCTATCGATAATTGACAAAGGAGAAGACATTTTAAAAGGAAATCCGAGTAAAGAGTATGGCACGGATGACATAAGTTTGTTACATTTACTGAAAGGTCTGTGCTTGAAACACTTAGGAAAATATTGGAGGGCTGAGCAGTATTTTAATCATGTTATTCAGAAGGAGAAGCTGTTAAAATATGATCACTATTTGGTGCCATATACTCACTATGAACTGGGAATCCTATACTATCTAAAAGGAGATTATATCAATGCAATAAGAAGCCTAGACAACATAAAAAACTACAAAGACTATGCCATGGAAGCCCGACTACAGTTTAGGGCACACATAGCCCTTGAACAAATATCCAGAGAAAAGTAAACATGAAGCATGGTGCTGCATAGTGTGAGTCAAATAGCCACAATAAGTGGGGTAACAAATGGATAGAAAAATCATTTCTTTGTGGAAGAAGTCCGAGAAGATGCAGCTGCTAAGAATCTGATCAGTATCAAGGAAGAAAGGAATTGGCCATTGCTTTTCCCTCTTTCCTGTTCCATAACTATAAAAATGGAATGTCTGAGACAGGCAAATTGAGTGATGCACGTTCTTGAAAAAGAAAAGGTAAAAGATGTACATTATAAAATATGTTGTCTGTTATGTTACATAACATTTTTGAAAACTTAATAAAGATTTTTTAACATCTCTTAATGTACACAAAGGAGCTTTGGAGGCGTAGTGCCTAAGGCATTTGACTGCTAACCAGAAGGTTGGTGGTTCAAACACACCAGCTACTCTGCGGAAGGAAGACTGGGCAATCTACTTCCGTAAAAATTTACCACCTCGGAAACCCAAAGGGGGTCACTATGAGTCAGAATTGACTTGATGACAGTGAGTGAGTTAGAATGTACACAACTACCAAATAATATAAAGTAGCTACACTAAAGATCTTAGTGCCTTGTAAATATTTTTATTTAATTATTTTTAAAAAATGACTTACATTTCAGATCAACACAATGATGCACTGAATAGCATAAACTCTGGCCTTATACATAATCATTTTCATCTGCTTTCTATACCAAAGATGATTTTTATCCCCTGCATGTTCAGTAGACTAGTTTTTTTTTTTTTCTTTCATTCTTTTTCATTAGAAAGCTTATGTATGGGTTTATAATTTGCTACAGGATAGAGAAGAAGGGAGTGCCACCCCCCCACACACACACATAAATCCTCTGAGGATAATTGGAGGAGGTCAAGAGGATAGATGCACTTGAGTAAAAGAGAAGACAAGACAAGATTCCAGAGGGAGACTTGAGTTACCCTGTCAGAAGGCCTTCCCAGGGGTGTAATTCCTATTAAGACCAGCTCTTCAGCATAATTAAACTGCTAGCATCTATCCTGTTGCTGTTGTTAGTGGCCCAGTCTCAGAGAAAATAGCAGCTGTAAGGAAGGAGCTTGGTTTTATCTTACCTGCTGTGGGGATAAAATCCCTCCCTAATTTCCAGATCATTAAGTCTGGTTGAGTATATCCTCCTTACAGTCACCCTTTGAAACAGAAGTTACCTGGAAAGTGTGGCTTGCTAAACAAAACACATCAGTAAAATTATCTTAATGTTTTGGTGTATCTAAATAACCACCTGAAAATAATGAGGAGCTAGTATTGCAGATTTAGAAATGCTTGCTTTCAGGAACATTGTCCTCATAAATTAGAAATAGATTTTTAAGTGAACAGCTGTGCTTGAGTTATTCCCCAATTATTTAATTAGTGTGGTATAGTGGTTGAGAAGGCAGGCTCTAGCCAGATTATACAGGTCCTAGTTATACCACTCCTGGGAAGGAAGATGGGGCAATCTACTTCCATAGTGATACTGCCTCGGAAACCCAAGGAGGGGTTGCTATGAGTCGGGTCCGACTCAACGGCACATAACAACAACAACACAGTTATACCATTAACTAGCTGTGTGGCCTTGTGTTCTGTGCTTTCAGCTGTAAAATAAGGATAGTAGTAGTACTTATCTCTTGGGTTTTCTGTGTTAATTAAGATATAATTAATACTCATTATTATTGTCATTACTACTACTGAGAAGAATTATTCTTCAGTGCAGAGAATTGAAAATATTTTCTCAGAAAAAGCTTTACTAACCTAAAACTGGATCTGTTCGTTTGCTTTTTCTGTTCTTATTTATCTTGACCACTTATGAAGTAAGTAACTCTCTGTCTAAATGGCAATTTTGTATTTTGTGAAATGTCCCAGCTTTTTCCAGTGAATAGCACATTTATTAGTTGATTAAACAAATGTTTATTGAGTACCTATTATATGCAGATACTGAACAAGGTACTGAGGATATAAAGATAAATGAAGCATGGTCATTGTCCTAAGCATCTTGTTAGGGAGATAACTTAGGAAAGAGTTTTGTTGGAGTGGAAACACCTAAAATAGTTGCTTATACAGAGAAGAGTTTGTTTGTCCCAAACAAAAGAGATGTCGAGACAGGTAGTATGGGGCAGTTATGGCTCAATCTTTTATCTTTTTGTTTTATCAGGCCTCCCTCTTACACATGTCTCCTAACAGTGGAAGGCAGCTGCCTCACTTCCAGGCCTTCTGTCTATGCTAGGCAAGGAGGAGGAGCAATGAACAGAGAAGGCACAAAAAAGCTTTCTCTTTTCTTGGAGGCTATCAGAAGGGCTCAGTTAAAAAAAAAATGAGCAAGGCAACAATGAGGTAGGTCAAGGTATCACCTGCAGAAGTCTGTATGAAGCTCTAACAACAACAACCAAAAAAAAAAAAAAAAACAAAACCTCATGAATGACAATACTTTAGTGAAGTCACTACTTACAGCCTGGGTTCTGTTCCTTACTGGCCCAAGGATTTACTCTGCAGATATACTTCTTTATAGTAGAAAGTATTCCAGAGTTGCAAATGCCCCACACAACTACCCTTCCTCTCCACTCAGCTTCTCTGTCCTATCCCTGGTTTATGTCCTTTCCCTCCCCACCCTCACAGACAGGTAATGTAAATATGTGAAGCAGCCAAATGTGAAACAATCAGAGTTGTGAAGAAGAAAGAGCAAGCCTATTTAAAGTGTTTCAAATAAAAAGAAAATTTTTTTTAGCTTTGTGCAGGTTATGTTAAATCCATCTGTACATCCTGATAGGCATACTGGCCCCTGTTGTTAGCTGCCTTTGAGTTGCCCCTGACTTATGGTGACTCCACAAATGCTGCCTAGTCCTGCACAGTCCCCAGGATTGCTTAGATCAGTCCATGGTGATCCATTGAGTTTTCATTGACAGGTTTTCAGAATTAAATTGCCAGGCCTTTCTTCCTAATCTATCTTAGTCTGGAAGTTATGCTTAGCAACACACAAGCTTTCACTGACAAATGAGTAAGTAGAAGCATGAGGTACATTGGCTGGGAATTGAACCTGGTCTCCTACATGATGTTGTTGTTGCTAGGTGCTGTCGAGTGGTTTTAACTCATAGTGACCTTACGTACAACAGAAAAACACTGCCCAGCCCTGAACCATCCTCACAATCGTTGTTATGCTTGAGCCCATTGCTGCAGCCATTGTGTCCGTCCATCTTCTTGAGGGTCTTCCTCTTTTTCACTGACCATCTACTTTACCAAGCGTGATATCTTTCTCCAGGGCCTGGTCCCTCCCGACACATGACTGCCTCACTTCTAAGGAGCATGTACTTCTTGATATCCGTGGTATATTATTCTCCAACCCCATAATTCAAAGACACCAGTTCTTCTTCAGTCTTTCTTACTCATGGTGAAGCATTAGCATGCATATGGAAGGTGTTAATTCTACCACTGAACCACCAGTGCCCCCCCCCCGCAGTATAGACAGAAGGCTTAAAATGCAAATGAGTAGTTGTAACAAATTGGTTATAGCTCTTTCTGATTGAGTTTTTATGAGAGCAAATGTTTTCCTTCACCCTATAATAAAAAATGTTACTTATATTATCTCTTTGTAAGTGTTTTGGAGGTACACAATTCAGTACCTAATAATTTACCCTCAGCCTCCCAAAACTCATGTCCTTCCCACATGCAAAACACATTCACCCTATTGCACTCAATGAACTTACTTTTAAAAACATTGTGACAAGAACTATATATACCTGATCCTTGGTTACAGGCTAATTGGTAATGATGATGATACTGGTTTATTGCTGTGCCTAATGATGATGTTGATTATCATCTACCAATATTTATTGTGTGGCAGTCACTAAGATGTTTGTCTTAGAGATGTTTAGTGTTTATGGCAACACTGAGAACTATGTAATTAATCTTTTTTCCTACTAGTAAAATGAGTTTCACAGTACTTCAATAATTAACCAAAGTAATACAGTTTGGCCCTAATGTACTACCTTTCTGACAGTTTGTTGTACCGTGGTGGCTTGCATGTTGCTAAGATGCTGAAAGCTATGTCACAGGTATTTCAGATACCAATAGGGTCACTCATGGTTGACAGATTTCAACAGCACTTCCAGACTAAACTAGACTAGGAAGAAAGTCCTGCTAATCTGCTTCTGAAAATTAGCCAATGAAAACCCTATGGACAGCAACAGAACATTGTCTGATAGAGTGCTCAGGTTGGAAGGCACTCAAAATACAACTGGAGAAGAGCTGCCTCCTCAAAGTAGAGTTGACAGTTATGACAGGGATAGAGTAAAACCTTCAGGACCTTCATATGCTGATGTGGCAGGACTCAACAGGAAAAGTAACAGCTGCAGACAACAATTAGTAATCTGAACATGGAATGTAAAAAGTATGAATCAAGGAAATTCTGTTGATGAGCATTTAGGTTGCTAACCATTTATTTTGAGTACAGGGACTCTGTGTATTCCTTCCATCTTCTTTTGATTCTTTCTGTGTCATTTAATTTTGCACTTAGAATCAATCTTTCATGTTCCAACTTGAGGCCTGCGTTTTTCTTTAGTTCTTTCAGCTTGAGAAATACCAATCATGTTCCTCCCTTCTGGTTTTCTAACTTCAGTATCTGAAATACCTGTGACATAGCTTTCAGCATCTTAGCAACATGCAAGCCACCACGGTACAACAAACTTAAACCAAAAATATCCCCTGAAGTCTTAAAACTGAACAATACTTTATCGTAACTAGCATTAGGCTCTTTTAAGAACTATCTATATGGGATCAAATTGACAGCAACAACTCAAAAGATTAGATAGCAACCATAGGGGGCAATGAATTTATGTTATGGGGGAGGAACAACTCAGAAAAGGAGAGTGAGAATGGTTGATCAATGTTACTAAATAGTACATGTAGAAATTGGTCTGTTTTCTATGTATATTCTCAACAACATATTTTTTTTTAAAGGAAATGGTTGATGTTAAGCCACTTCAGGAGATAGTATATGATCTATAATCCCAAGTACTGAGGGAAGTTCAAGCTGCATCGAAGGCATTGGCAAAAACAAGGCTCCAGTAATTGAAGCAATACCAATTGAGATGCTTTTCAATAAATGGATGCATTGTGGAAGTATTCACTCATCTATGTCAAGAAATTTGAAAGACAGCCACTCAGCCATCCTACGGGAAGAGATACATACTAATGACAATTCCAAAGAAGGGTGATCAAGTGGAATACAAAATTTATTGAACAGTGTCATTAATATCACTGCTGGCAAAGTTTTGCTGAAGATAATTTAAAAACTATTGCATCTGTACATTGATAGAGACTTGCTGGATTCCGAAGAGAATGTAGAATAGGGGATATCATTGCTGATGTCAGATGGATTTTGGCTGAAAGCAGAAAATATGAGAAAGATGTTTATTTTATTGACTATGTGAAGATATTCAGTGGTTTAAATAATGACAAATCACAAATAACATAAGAAGCACGGGAATTCCAAACCACTTAATTGTGTTCATATGGAATCTGTATATGAATCAGGAGGCAGTTGTTTGAAGAGAACAAGGGGATATTGTTCTGGTCCCAAACTAGAAAAGATGTGGCAGAATTTTGTCCTTTTCACTATGGTTATTCAATCTGTATGCTGAACAAATAATCCAAGAAGCTGGACTACATGAAGAAGAATGCAGCATCAGGATTGGAGGAAGACTCATTAACAAACTGCAATGATACAATCTTGTTTGCTGAAAATGAAGATGAGTTGAAGCACTTACTGATGAAAATCAAAGACTACAGCTTTTGGTATGGATTTTGCCTGACCATAAAGAAATGAAAAATATCACACCGATAAGCAACTTTATGATAAATGGAGAAAAAAATGGAAGTTATTGAAGATTTCATTCTACTTGTATCAACAATCATGGAAGCATAAGTCAAGAAATCAAATGATATGTTGGGTAAATCTGCTGCAAAAGATCTCTTTAAAGTTTTAAAAACAATGATGTCACTTTGATAACTAGGATGCACCTGTTCCAAGCAATGGTCTTTTCACTTGTCTTATATGCATGAGAAAGCTGGACAATGAAAAAAGAAGACTGAAGAAGAATTGATGCATTTG
>NW_006921718.1:3720310-3722123 GCF_000298275.1 Orycteropus afer afer | reverse complement strand
CTAAGGCACTTGACTGCTAACCAGAAGGCTGGCGGTTCAAACCCACCAGCCACTCCTTGGAAGGAAGGTTGAGCAATCTACTTCCGTAGTGATACCACCTTGGAAAGCCAAGGAGGGGTCGTTATGAGTCGGATCCGACTCAATGGCACGTAATAACAACATGATCTGCTATGCTGAGAATGACAGATTGAAGAGGAATGGCATTGCATCAATCATTAAAAAGAACATTTTGTAATCCATTCTGAAATCCAATGCTGTCAGTGATAGTTTAATATCCATACACCTATAAGAAAGATCAGGTAAAATGACCATTATTCAAATTTCCACAACAACTATGAGTGCCAAAGATCAAGAAATGAAAGATTTCAATGAACTGCTGCAGTCAGAAATTGATCAAATGTACAATTAAGAGGCACTGATAATTACTGGTGATTGGAAACAAAGAAAAAGGATCAGCAGTTGGAAAATATGGCCTTTATGATAGAAATAATGCTGGAGATTGCATGATGAAAGTTTGCAAGACCAACAACTTATTCATCGGAAATACTTTTTTTTTTTTCAACAACACAATAGGTGATTATATAACGTGGACCTCACTAGATGGATTACATAGGAATCATATTGAGCACATATATGTGTAAAGGCAATGGAGAAGCTCAATTGATACTGGCAGGACAAAGCCAGGGACTGACTGAAGAACAGACCATCAGTTAATGTGTGAAAGTTCAAACTGAAGCTGAAGAAAATTAAAGCAAGTCCATGAGAGCCAAAGTATGAACCTGAATACATCATGCTTAAATTTAAAGACCATCTCAAGATCAAAACTGGAGATCCTCGATAAAGTGGGAGTAAAAAAGCGGAACAAAATTCAAAAACACAATAATGACCAGAATTACTGGTCTGGTGGGACCCCCCAGACTATGGCCCTGGAATACACTTGGGCTTGGGATAAGACTCACTCCCAAGGACTGGCTCTCAGCCCAACAGTAGTAAGACTTAGCAGAACACCCAGCCCAGGGCAATGCACCCACCTACTCTGTGGAGATACACCTGTTGGAGCAATCAGCCATGGGGCACTAAGGGGCAGCATTCACATGTAGAGAAAGCTGGACAGACAGGAGTGCATAACTAAGAAGGGCACACGGATGGGGGGGTCACAGGGAAGGGAGAGGAAAGTGGGTTAGGGTTGGGGATGGTAACCGGGGAGTGAAAACAAATGTACACAAACTGTTGAATGTAAAATTCTGCTCTGTAAATTTGCACCCAAAGCACAATAAAATAAATAAAGACCATCTCAAGAATAGATTTGATTCATTGAAGACTAATGATTGAAGACTAGAAGAGTTGTGGAATAACATCAAAGACATTGTACACACCAATAAAGTGGAAGGTTATTAAAAAGATAGGAAAGAAGGAAATAAGCAAAACAGATGTCAGATGGGACTCTGAAACTTGCTCTTAAGTGCAGAGTAGCTAAATCAAATAGAAGAAATGATGAAGTAAAGAGCTGAATGGAGGATTTCAAAAGACAGCTTGAGAAGACAAGGTAGACTATTATAATGAAATGTGCAAAGAACTGAAGTTAGAAAACCAGAAGGGAGGAACATGATTGGTATTTCTCAAGCTGAAAGAACTAAAGAAAAACGCAGGCCTCAAGTTGGAACATGAAAGATTGATTCTAAGTGCAAAATTAAATGACACAGAAAGAATCAAAAGAAGATGGAAGGAATACACAGAGTCCCTGCACTCAAAATGCAACTGGAGAAGAGCTGCCTCCTCAAAGTAGAGTTGACAGTTATGACAGGGATAGAGT
>NW_006921718.1:3684360-3716915 GCF_000298275.1 Orycteropus afer afer | reverse complement strand
CAGACTTCATCTCACCTACTTTGGTCATGTTGTCAGAAGGGACCATTCCCTGGAGAAGGATGTCATGCTTGGTAAGGTGGAGGGTCAACGAAAGAGGGGAAGGCATTCAATGAGATGGATTGACACAGTGGCTGCGATGAGGGCTCAAGTATAGCAGAGATTATGGAGCTGGTGCAGGATCTGGCAGTGTTTCGTTCTGCTGTGCATGGGGTTGCTATGAGTCAGAAACGACTCGATGGCATCTAACAGCAACAACATTAGAAAGAGTGAAGATGTTTTACTTTATGGCATTCCTGAAGAATGCTCAGAGAAAGAGTTTTCTGGATGACCAATTGTGAAATTTACTTTTTGTGATTCTGGAGCTTTTGTTTGTTTTCTCAACTGCGGTTTTGGCATTCCCCACCCTCACACCTGGCTGTTACTTCTCCATTTTTTGCTAGCTTATGAAAGCCCATTATTTCTACCCTGATTTTGATGGCTTATTCTTGTTGGCAAGTATTGTTGAATGTACTCTACACTGCCAGAGAACAAACAAATCAGTCTTAGAAGAAATACAACCAGAATGTTCCTTAGAAATAGAACCAAAAAAAACAAAAACAAAAACAAAAACAAACTCGCTGCCGGCGAGTCGATTGGACTCATAGTGACCACTCCTTAGGTTTCTGAGGCGGTATCTGTAGGGAAGTAGATTGCCCAATCTTCTTTCCCAGGAGTGGTTGGTGGGTTTGAACCACAAGCCTTTTGTTTAGCAGTCAAATGCCTTAGACACTACGCCACCAGAGCTCCCAGGGATAGGGAAACTTCCTGTTGCTTACTTTGGACATGTCATCAAAAAAAGACCAATTGCTAGAAAAACACATCATGTTTGGTAGAGGGTTAGTGAAAATAAGGGAAATCTTCAATGAGATGGAGTGACACAATAATGACTAGACACAATAACTACAACAATGAGCTCAAATGTATTAAAGATCACGAAGATGTTGTAGGACTAGCAATGTTTCATTCTGTTATACCTAACGTTGCCATGAGTCCAAGCCAACTAACCAACTAACTTCACTTGCAATACCTAATTGAATCCATAAAAGCCACATGAACGCAATCAGCCAACCATTCAATGAGTGAAGGTTGAGGAAAGAGTTATTTGAAATGGTTGACAGTAAGAAAACAGTATAAGGATTATGTGGAGCTCAAATCCCAAACAGTGAGGGGAAAAGCCGATCAATTTTCCACACATTTTCTACACCATGTTATAGTCTCCTAATTTAGTTATCATAAATTCCCCTTGGTGTTTACATTTGCAGGAACCCAATATTTACTACCTTATATTCATTTCATTTCTGAAAAAAAAAAATAAAATTCTGTGCTGTGTCAGAAGTCAATTAAATACATGTCAGAAATCTGTGGTGGTAGCAAGTCTTTACACTTTTCCACTGGTGGGATTTATAGTGAGTGGTCTGCTAGGTGGAATTCAAGGGAACCTTATGCATTTTTCCCTCAGCTTGTGCATCTACAGCAGGACTGTACCAAGGGCACATCACAAATGAGCAGCCATCTTAATCACCCACACAGATGAAACAAGAACTCCCATGACCCCGTTGCTCTTCTCCAAGGCACTTTCACTTTACACTTCTAGACCTTTAGGAATTCAGGTTTGCACACTTAAGGTTTATGTGCTTTCATTCTATGGCAAAGGTGCATTTGGTTGTCTGCTACGAACAGGGAGCTGGCACAAGACTTTTCCTCTTTAATAAAGGTAAGATTATTTGAAATATCCTCATGGGGTGGAGAGAAGAGCCCTAGCGTACACAATGCCTATTTATTACCCCAAAATCTCAGCCCTTGCGTTGTGCCTTTCTCTGGGGCATTATCGGATCTGGCCAGCGACTCTCAGAGCTCTGGGAAACGGTCAACGACTACAAAACAGAGAATTCTGGGGGAAGGAAGTGACGTTAAGGCTCAAGGCATGCTGGTCCCAGGCGGGCCGCACACCAGAAACTCGGTGTAACGTGGTTGCTTTTGTGTTGGTCCCGGCGTGTCATAACTGGTATTTTTTTCTTGTTTGTAAGGACTAGACGTTAAGTAGCACGTGGTTTGAATACAGTTCTAGGTGTTGTGCTGAAGTACAGGCTAGGGAAACAGCTACAGCCCCTCGTCTGCGCATCCTCCAAACACTTAAGAGGAATCGGTCACAAATTTAGAGGCTTTTCCGTGGCGGGATCCAGAGACACATGGCCAGAGAGTGAGTGGGTGTTTATCGGAGGGGCTCTTAGTTTTGGCTAAAAGTAATGTGGGGTGGGTGATTGATCGAAGGAAAGCAAGGTTTAAGCATCATCTGCTGACTGGAGTTCAAAGACAGTGAAGGAGATCTGGAATAGGATTTTACACTGCCATAAGCAATTCCGACTCATAGCGACCCTGTGGGACTGATGAACTACCCTATAAGGGTTTCTAAGGCTGTAAATCCTTACAGAAGCGGGCTGCTACGTGTTTCTCCAGCAGATCGGCTGGTGAGTTCAAACCACCTTTCGATTAGCACCCAAATACTTAACAACTGTGCTCTAGGGATCCCTGGAATGGGATTGGGGCATGGAATTAAGTATACCAGATAAGTTACCCCAGACTTGTTCTGCTGTGATTCAGCATGTCGTAGCGTTTGGGCTGAATTGTAAATACTAACTTTATCTTTTCCTAATATATTTGAAAATTTGGTAGTTTTAAAATACTTGTTTTTTTCTCCAACCGTAGATCAATTTCTTATATATTAATACTTAATAGTATTAAGTAACTGCTTAAGAATTTGAAGCAAATCGCAGATGTTCTCTGCCTCTAGAATGGAGATTATGGGTAAGACATTTGCTTGGGTGAAACATAAATATTAACCCGAACTGGTGGTGGTTTAAATCTAGCCAGCTGGCAATCATGAATGAATGGATGAAGAAAACTCCCTTAGAATGGCAAGATTATATTTACAAAGAAGTTAGAGTGACAGCTAGTGAGAAGAAGGAGTACAAAGGATGGGTTTTAACCACAGATCCAGTCTCTGCCAGGTGAGTATGTATCCTGTTTCCCTGAAATCCTGACACCCCTTTGTGTTGCCTGTAATATCCAAATTTAAAAAGAAGGTAAATGAAAGGCTGCTTATTCTCATATAAGAATTTAATTTTCTTTAAATCTAAGTCGTGCTTTAATTATGGATTAACCTATCAGACCAGCCAAATTCATAGTTTAGAATCAGAAATGTAGCACTTCTTTTCTTACTGCATTTTTATCAGAAACTCAAACATACACAAACGTAAAAGAGAATAATGATAATACTCTAACTTTACCCCCTTGAAA
Source organism: Orycteropus afer afer (assembly GCF_000298275.1). NCBI lineage: Eukaryota > Metazoa > Chordata > Mammalia > Tubulidentata > Orycteropodidae > Orycteropus > Orycteropus afer. Next base: position 3,713,579 of record NW_006921718.1, on the reverse strand, counting down.
TTTAAAGCAAATTTCAAGCGTTATATCATTTTGCTTATCAATATTTGAATAGATTTTTAACAGATTTGTTGTTGTTGTTGTTATGTGCCGTCGAGTCAGCCCTGACTCATAGCGACCCCTCCTTGGGTTTCCGAGGCAGTATCACTACGGAAGTAGGATTGCCCAACCTTCCTTCCGGGGAGTGGCTGGTGGGTTTGAACCGCCAGCCTTCTGGTTAGCAGTCAAGTGCCTTAGCCACTATGCTACCAGAGCTCCCTTTAACAGATAGGCTTTTTAATAAATTTAATTACAATATCATTACAACATCTAGCAAAATTAATAATTCTGAATATTAACTAATTCCCAGCCTAAGTTCACATTTTCCTGAATGTCTCAAAAGTATCTTTTTATTTTGGTTCATTCAGTTTGGTTAATATGTCTCTTATGTATCTCAATCCATAGCTACACTTTTTCTTCTCTTTTATTTTCCATGTCTTGTATTTGTTGAAGGAACTAGGTTATTTGTCTTACAGAATTCAACATATTTTAAATTAAGCTCATTACATCCTTATAGTATAATTGAACATGCTCTTTCCTATAAGCTGGTAGTTAGATCTATAGGTTTGATTAGTGTCATATTTATTTTTTGCGAGAATACTTCAAGATACACATATACACACTCTTTTTGTATTTTGGAATAAATTTAGATTTACAGAAAAGTTGCAAAGAAAGTACAGAGAGTACATGTATACCCTTCACTTAGATTCCCTAATAGTAACATCTTACATAAATCTACATTTGTAAAAACTAACAATTTATGTTAACTAAACTATATAAACTCTATTTGAATTTCACTAGTTTTTCCACTAATGGCTTTTTTCTGTTCCAGGATCCAGTGTGGGATCCCACTTACATTTAGACATCATGTCTACTTAGTCTCCTCCAGTTTGTGACAATTTCTCAGTCTTTCCTTGTTACTCATGACCTTGACAGTTTTGAAGAGTGCTGGTCAAATATTCTGTAGGATGTCCCTCAGTTGGGGCTGTGTGATATTTTCTCATATATAGACTGGGGTTATTGTTTTTAGGGAAGAATACTACAGAGGTGAAATTCCCTTCTTATTGTATCATGTCATTTTATTTAGGAGTTTTGTATTTATATTCATGAGTGAGATTAACTTATAGTTTTCTTTTTCCATTGTGTCTTTATCTGTTTTTAGTGTCAGGGTTATACCAGCCTCATTATATGAGTTAAGGTATAGTCTTTCTTTTATATTCTCTAGAGGAATTTGATTAAATTGGGAACATTTGATCCTTTAAAATTCTATAGAACTTGACTGGAAAATTGTCTGGACCTTATTTTCCCTGTCATGTTTAACTAGTTCTTTTTTCTTTTTTTTTTTTAAGATTATAGGACTATTTATATTTTGCCTTTTTATTTTTTAGCTATTAATGGAATTTTCTAGGAAGTTTTTAATTTTGTTTATTTTCTGTTTCATTAATTTGCACTTTGTTATTTTATTTTGGCTGCTTTGGTGGGGGAGTTATCCAGTTGTTATTGTTGTTATATTTTTTAACTCTAAAAGTTAAATTTGAACTCTGCTTTTTTAATATACATATTTATGGTGTTCATAAGTCTGGGAGAAAAGTTTAGGTGTTTAGGATGCTCAGTGAATGCTTGTTGACTAAGCAAAAGCATTTGGTGGTGAGAGGATTATATTCAAACAGAAACAGTATTTGTCTTTTATTCTAGTTACTTGGTTTAGTTGATATTTCTGTTGGGCTCGAAAATGCATCTCATTGAATTGCTTCCTCAGTAGTTTTATGGACCCTTAAATTTTTTTTCAAATCTCTGAATTTACTTTTCCTCCAAAGTATTGTCCTTGTGAACTTCCTTGAAGATGGCAGCATGTCTGTTACTGGAGTTATGGGACATGCTGTACAGACTGTTGAAACTGTGAGCGATGGGGACCGTAGAGTGAGAGAGAAGCTGATGCATTTGTTCATGTCTGGAGACTGCCAAGCATACTCTCCTGAGGATCTGGAAAAGAGAAAGAACAGCCTAAAGACATGGTTAGAGAAGAACCACATCCCTGTCACTGAAGAGGGAGAATCACAAAGGACTATCTGTGTGGCTCAGGTCCTGACTATAGAGCCACCATATGGTCCGGAAAATTGCATCAGTTCTAATGAGATTATTCTGTCCCGTGTTCAGGATCTTATTCAAGGACATCTTACAGCTTCCCAAGAAGATAACAGAAATTGTGAATGAGGTGATTCAAATAAGACTCCATTTTTTCTTTCATAAAATGTTTTGAATTTTAAGTCTATCATATTACATAACTTTAAAGGCATATGTGTGTGTGTTTTAATTCTTTATTAGTTTTGGTAAAATCAAAGGTGTGGATTATGAATGCTCATTTCTTTGGGAAATAAGTGAAGTGGGACAAGGATAGCCTAACATACAACAAAATTGGCACAGGGACATCTAAATTATAAGAATCTTTTCTTGTAATAAGGAATTCTGGTAGTGCGGTCCCTAAGGTATCTGAGTGCTAACTGAAAGTTTAGCAGTTCAAAGCCACCAGCTGCTCCATGGAAGGAAGATGTAGCAATCTACTTTCGTAAAGATTTACCACCTTGGAATCCTAGTGGGGTCACTAAGAGTCAGAATCTACTCGATGGCAGTGGGTTTGTGTTTTGTTTGTTTCTCTGTTTTATCCTTGTAATAGGAATATACCACCATTTTTGTTTGGCAAGAAATGAAATCTAACAGATTCAATATAATATGTAAGGTAAAATCACAGCCTTATTAAGTCCCTTTTTCTTACACTGCACTAACCCTATGGGTCTGTTTTTAAAGTGTTTATCTTTTCTTTGCTGTAATGAAGTATTTAAATCAAAATTTATCCTTTGATGGTTGAAACTTGCAGGTTTTGATTATTAATAAAATCTTAACACATAAGCCTTGAAACTCTCAAAGCTTTTAAAGAGTGAGCAATCTGATCTCTCTGAGGGACAAGGGAACTGTGATAAGGTGTTGTGCTGAACTCAGTCCAAATGCTTTTGTTTAGTGAATTCAGCCCATGCTTCAGGCTTTTAGGCTTATGGTCCTTTTTGCCTATAGCCAGTGAGCTTTGCCTACACTTGACCCTGCTCCCTTGGCAGCCAGTCAGGGGCCAGGACTCTGGAGATTTCTGGACCAGACTGGTTGTTAGTTTTTTGTTTTTTTTTTCCCCCTGGGGCATATCTAGGGTAGCCTCAGGGGTTCCCATGTCATTTAGAACTCCAAAACTCAGACCCTCTGGCCTAGTCCGGCCTGTCACCTCCTTTTGTTAAATCTTGGAACACAGCCACACCAATTATTTATGTATTGTCAGTAGCTTCTTTTGCAATATAGTTACAAGAGATTGTACCTTTTGTTTGCTACTTAACCCTTATGTTTATTTACTGTCTGGCCCTTTACAGAATAAAGTTGCCCAAGGAGATCTGCCCTGGAAAATCCTTGAACTAGCCTGGTCTCTGCGGGGCCTTAGGACCAACTTCCCAAGGCAGTGTTAACCTGGACAGGCACTTGAGGCTGCTGTAACCTAAACTCACTCTCATTTCTCCCTGGTCTGTTCTCAAGAGAATTAACTAGCAAACAGCTCTCTTTCAGTCAGCTCTTTGTTTTCTGTCTCTAGTCATCCATACAAAAGGCGAATGGGTACCTTTTGGAAGAAATATTTTTAAATATTCGGCTTTTAAAGTGGTTATTTCTAAAAAGTTTTTGAATGCTGTTTGATAACCTGGCTAAATTGTTTTCTTGCATAGTTGTCTAAAAAGATGTAGTCCAGTGCTTTTCACACTCTAGTAAGAGTCAGAATTAGCTAGAGAACTTGTTGAAACAGATTGTTGGGCCCTACTCCCAATAGTTTCTGGTCCATAGGTCTGGGGTAGAGTCCAGGAATTTGCATTTCTAACAAATTCCCACAAGATGGTGATGCTGAGAGTTCAGAGACTACACTCGGAAAAGCAGAGTAGAACTTTGAAGGAACAAAAAGTCCCTCCACAGCTTTAAAGTGCCACGATCCTAAAAGCAAAATTTAGCCCATAGCCTCTTTCTTTGTGACTAAGTCTCTCCCATTCAAAGCCTAGAATATTTTCAGGCTTTGAAAAGGATGCAAATAGGGGAAGGGGAATAAGTTGAACTTGGCATGGGAAATGATTCTGATGAGATGAGGGAGGCCCTTAAAAGGGGAGAAATCTCATAGTTATCCATAGCATATGTCAGGCTTGATCCTGGTCCAGGGACAGGTTCTGGTGCAGTGGTCTTGGTAGATTTATTTGCAGTCAAACTAATGAGCTGGTGACACAGACTCTCTGCTCGTTTAAACCATTTGTCTGCAGACAAAACCTGTGTGCTTAAGAGGGTAAGTGATATGGCCCTGCCATGGAAACCTGCAGGCCTGGGGATGCTCCCTGTCATTTCCTCAGCTAAGATTTTTCCCAGGAGCTTGACTTGCTCATTTCACATTCTGCTTTAGAGGACTGTCAGCATCTCTGTTTCCACATTGCTCTGGGCCTCTATGAACACAGTATCAAAAATACTTTTTGAAACAAAAGAATGTTTTGACTCTCACTGAGTAGATTTTGGTCTCCTTCAAGCAAAGTTTCTAACCTTTGCACTATTTACCTGCTGTCCTGTGATTTATCCAGTTTCCTAAATACCTGCTTTTTTCTATAGATGCTATGGCTAACATTTACTTTTCCATGAATTAACTTTTTAAAATATTTATTCTGAAAATTTTGTGATGCCTCTGAAGTAGATATGTTCTAAGATGCCAAAAGTAAGGGTCAAAGATTACTATCTCATGCTTAATTTTGGGGAGAAATCAGGTCCGTGGAGGGACTATGATTACACATATCTAAGTTCTGGTAGCATAGTGCCTAAAGCACTTGACTGCTAACCAGAAGGCTGGTGGTTCAAACCCACCAGCCACTCCTCAGAACAAAGATGGGGCAATCTACTTCCTTAGTGATACTGCCTCGGAAACCCAAGGAGGGGTCACTCTGAGTCAAGTCTGACTCTACGGTACATAACAATCTCTTCTGCCAAATGAAAACAATTGATTTTTGTTTGAAACAGTCTTTACAATATTAAAGGATTCTTTTATTGAAAATTAATTACTACTCAAACATGCTTTTCCCTTTTGCGTATTACTTTACAGTCTTTTAAAAGCATTTACATGTTTGTAATCAATACCTGTGTTGTTGTTAGGTGCTGTCGAGTCTTCTCTGACTCATAGGGACCTTATGTGCAGCAGAACTAAACACTGCCTGGTCCTGTGCCATCCTCATGATCCATGCTATACCTGAACCCATAGTTGCAACCACTGTGTCAATCCATCTTGTTGAAGGCCTTCCCCTTTTTTGTTGACCCTCCACTTTACCAAGCAGGGAATGGTCCCTTCTGACAACATGACCAAAGTAGGTAACACGAAGTTTGGCCATTCTCGCTTCCAAGGAGCATTCTGGCTGGACTTTGTCCAGGATAGATTTGTTAATTCTTTTAGTGGTCCATAGTGCTCTCAGCATTCTTTGCCAGCATCACAACTCATAAGCATCAACTCTTCTTCGGTCTTCCTTATTCATTGTCCAGCTCTCATATGCATAAGATGTGATTGAAAATACCATGGCTTGGGTTAGGTGCACCTTAGTCTTCAAGGAGACATCTTTGTTTTTCAGCACTTGAAAGAGGTCTTTTGAGGCAGATTTGCCTAATGGAATACTTCACCTGATGTCTTGAGTGCTGCTTCCATTGGTATTGATTGTAGAACCAAGTCCTTGACAACTTCCAATGTTTTCTCCGTTAATTGTGATGCTACTTATTAGTCCAGTTGTGAGGATTTTCATTTTGTTTGTATTGAGCTGTAATCCATACTGCAGACTGTAGTCATTAATCTTCATCAGTAAGTGCTTCAAGTCATCTTCACTTTCAGCAAGCAAAGTTGTATCATCTGCGTATTGCAGGTTGTTAATGAGTCTTCCTCCAATCCTGATGCCACATTCTTCTTCATATAATCCATTTCTCAGATATTTGCTCAGCATACAAACTGAATAAGTATGGTGAAAGGATACAACCCTGACACACTCCTTTCTTGATTTTAAACCGTGTGATGTCCTCTTGTTCTGTTCGAGTAACAGCCTCCTGGTCTATGTACACTTTTCTCATGAGTGCAACAAATGTTCTAGAATTCCCATTCTTTTCAATATTATCCACAGTTTGTTATGATCCACAGAATTGAATGCTTTTGCATAGTAAATAAAGCATAAGTATAAATCTTTTTGGTATTTTTTGCTTACAGCCAAGATCCATCTAACATCAGCTATGATATCTCTAGTTCCATGTCCTCTTCTGAATTCAGCTTGCATTTCTGGAAGCTCTCTGTCAACATACTGCTGCAACTGTTTTTGAATTATCTTCAGTAAGGTTTTACTTGCATGTGATATTAATGATACTGTTCAGTAATTTCTACATTCTGTGGGATCACCTTTCTTTGGAATGGGTACAAATATGAGTCTTTTCCAGTCAGTTGGCCAGGTAGCTGTCTTCCAAATTAGTTGGCATAGCCAAGTGAGTGCCTCTAGCACAGCATCCATTTTTTTGAAACAGCTCAGTGGGTATTCCATCAATTCCTGGAGCCTTGTTTTTTTTTTTACCAATTCCTTCAGTACACCTCGATTTCTTCCTTTAGTACCATTGGTTGTTGATCATATGCCACCTCCTGAAATGGATGAACATCAACCAGTTCTTTTTGGTACAATGACTCTGTATTCTTCCATCTTTTGATGTTTCCTGCATCATTCAATATCTTTGCCCATAGAACATTTCAATATTGTAACTCGAGGTTTGAATTTTTTCTTCAGTTCTTTCAGCTTGAGAAATGCTGAGCATGTTCTTTCCTTTTGGTTTTCTAACTCCAGGTCTTTGCATATTTCAGTATAGTAATTGGCTTTGTCTTTTCCAGCTGCTCTCTGAAGTCTTCTGTTCAGCTCATTTATCTTGTCATTTCTTCCATTTACTTTAGCTACTGTCCATTCAAGGGCAAGTTTCAGAGTCTCTTCTGACATCCATTTTGGTCTTTTTATATAGTTTAGTCAGTAATATATGGTTTTATGTATATTTGTAGTCTTCATAATTTTAACATTTAGGATAGTTTTCTATTGTGTTGATGAATCACAACTTATTAAAAATTCCCTTACATCTTGTGCTTGTTCTTTTTTTGCTGTCATACGTTATGCTGCCAAGAATATTTTTATGAATACATCTTTATTGCTTTTAACAAAGACTATTAAGATAAGTGCCTAGAAGTGGAAGTACTTTATCAAAGAATCTGAACATACTTGAGTTTTTCCTTCTACTGCTTTTTAAATAGATGGAGCTGGTTTACATTGCCAAGTAAATAAGCATATGTATAAATTTCACCAGATTTTCTAGGTATTAAAATTTTGTTTGATTTTTGCTACTGAACACAAAATGGATATTTTTCTCTGACTCATAGCTACTTTATTATAACAACAACAAAATGTTGCCTGTTTCTTTGCCATCTTCGTGATCATTGCTGTGTTTGGGTCCATTGTTGTGGTTGTTGTGTCAGTCCATTGCATTGAGGTTTTCCCTGATCCTGTACTTTACCAACCATCATGTCCTTTTTTAGGCCACGATATCCTTTTCTAGTTATCTTTTCCTGATAACATGTCCGTAGTAAGCGAGGTGATGTTCTACCATCGTTGCTTCTAAGGAGCATTCTGATCATATTTTTTCTAAGACTAATTTGTTTGTTCTTCTGGTAGTCCATGGTGTATTTACTAACATCACAATTCAAGTGCATCATTCTTCTGTCCTCTTTTTTCATTATGCAGTTTTTACATGCATATGAGGCAATTTAAAAGACTGGCTTGGATCAAGCTATCAAAATGACATTTTTGCTAAATTTTAGGACTTGAAAGAGGTTCTCATTCATCCCATTTGCCCAATGCAGTATGTCCTTTGATTTCTTGACTGCTGCCATTTGGGTGTTGTTATAAATTGAATTGTGTTGTCCAATTGGGTGTTGTAAATTTTACCATAGTTGAGGTTATAATTCCATTTGGGAATAGGTTTTTCCTTGTTATTTAAATGAAGCAATATTAGTGTAGGGTGAGTCTTAATCATTCTCTTTTGAGATTTGAAAAGAGCAGATTGAGCAAGCAACCAAGCACGGAAGCAGAGATAGGGAAAGATAGATGCCATGCCACTTGAGACCTATCTCCATGGAACCAAGAAAAAGAAGCTGAAAAGAGCCTAGAGCCGGCGCTCTGAATTTGGACTTCTAGTCTCCTAGCTAACCAAAAGGTTGGCAGTTTGAACCCACCAGCCACTCCATGGGAGAAAAATGTGGCATTCTGTTTTTGTAAAGATTTACAGTTCTCTGTCTTGAAGGGTTGCTGTGAGTCAGAATGAACTCGACAGCAGTGGGTGAACAGTGAGAAAATAAATTTGTTTGTTAAAGCCACCCACTTGTGGTATTTCTGTAGTAGCAGCACCAGATAACTAAGAGTCATTGATTGTTGATTGAAGTAGAATGAAATCTTTGATAACTTTAGTTTTTTCTGTTTATCATGATGCTGTCAATCTATTTGTAAGGATTTTCATTTCTTTTTTAATTTTATGGTGATTTGGGTGAAAGTTTACAGAGCAAATTCATTTTCCATACCTCAGTTCATAGGAGCTCTGGTAGCATAGTGGCTAAGACACTTGCCTGCTAACCAGACGGCTGGCGGTTCAAACCCACCAGCCACTCCTCGGAAGGAAGGTTGGGCAATCCTACTTCCATAGTGATACTGCCTCGGAAACCCAAGAAGGGGTCGCTATGAGTTGGGGCTGACTCGACGGCACATAACAACAACAACAACAACAACCTCAGTTCATACACATTTTGTTTTATGATATTGACTTCAATTTTCCACATTGTAACACCTCTCTTCCCACTTCCTTCCTGTAGTTACCTCTTCCCTATGTCCTTCCCTCCCATGGATTTTCATTTTATTTATGTTCAAGTATAATCCATAGTGAAGTAAGTAAGTACTTTAAGTTAACTTCGTATTTGGCAAGCAAAGTTGTGTCAGCTGTATATCACAGGTTGTTAATAGTCTTCCTCTAATCGAGGGGTCGCTATGAGTCGGGGCCGACTCGACGGCACATAACAACAACAACAATCGTGACATGGCATTCTTATATAGTCCAGTTTCTTGGATTATTTGTTCAGTATGTAGATTGAACAATTAAGGTGAGAGCATACAACCCTGCTGCATATGTTTTACAGTTTAAAACCTGAATAAATAAATAAATGTAAATGTAAAATGTATTTACTTTTATTCCTTCATTTATTAGCATTTTCTCATGTATGTATGTATTTCTAGTATGAGAGTGGTTTGATTTCTAAATATTCAACAAGAAATTTTCTGTTCCATATTCATTCTGCCATATCTTTTTCATTTGTATTTTTGCTTGATCTTTACTCAGATGCACATCTATTTTTACAAAATCTATAGCATGCAATCACTGTTTTAACTTATTCTGACATAATTTCAGATCAGAAATTTTTCACGAATAGAACAAAGAATTCCCATTTACCCTTCACCCAGCAAATGTTAACATTTTCTTACATTTGTTTTCTCTTGCTGTGTGTATGTGTGTGTGTGTGTCTTCTAAACTGGGAGTAAATTGTGGACTCAGTGGTAACACTGAGGACATTCTCTTAAAACAGTACAAGCATCAAAATTAGGAAATTAACATTGATACAATACTGTTATTTAATACAGATCTTATTCAGATTTTATCTGTTTTAATGTCCCTGATAGCAAAAATAAAAAAAAATTTTATTGTATGTTCTGTTAAGTTGTGATGCCTGTTTTAAAACCAAACCAACTGCCACTGAGTTGATTATGACATAGTGACCCTTTAGGACAGAGTAGAACTTCCTCATAGTGTTTAACTCTTTATGGAAGCAGACTGCCACATCTTTTCCCCACAGAGCAGCTTGTGGGTTTGAACCACTGACCTTTTGGTTAGCATCCAAATGCTTTAACCACTGCACCATCAGAGCTCCTTCTTACACTGAAGTAAGGTTAAATGAGAACCGTAAGCACCTGGTCTGACTTACCTACAAATTCAACTTAAAGACACACTTAGGAATTGATCTTGTTCATAACCCTGGGGACTGCCTGGAGATTATTTGAACACTCTTAGATCTTACGGCATTTTAGTAGAGAGGAGCATGGGATATATAATAGAAAGAGCATGGATCTGGTGCCAGAAACCTCAGTTTCAGGCCAACCACCACTAATCAAGCTAATTAAGTTTTAATTAATATTAGCAGCCCACTGCTTTAACCACCACAGTCCTCCAGAGTGTCCTTTAATGTGACACAGTTCCTTTGTCTTTGATGTCATTGAAGAATATAAGCCAATTATTTTATGGAATGATGCTCAATTTGAGTTTGATGTATTCTCGTGATTCAATTCAAGTATGTATTTTTTGGGGCAGGAATACCCCAGAAATGATGATGTGTTCTCAGTATATTGGATCAGGAGGCAGATGTTGATTCACCCTATATTTGGTAATGTAAACTGTGATCACTTTGTTAAGGTGGTTGGCTACCAGGTTTCTCCACTGTACAGTTAATATCTTGCTCTTTGTAGTTAAAAAGTATCTTCATACATATATATGTATTTTTTTTTAAATTGTGATTTGAGTGAAAGTTTACACAGCAAATTCACTTTCCATACATACAGGTTGTCTAATGACATTGACTACAATTTACCCCAATGCAACAGCTCCCCTCCCACTTCCTCCCGATAGTTACCTCTTCCCTGTGTCCATCCCTCTATGCACTCCTGCCCCCTAAACTATCTCCCTGTGCATAAACAGCCCCTCTTTCTCCTATGATTGTTTTCGCCAAGGAGTGTATCTACCTCAGATACAGGTTCAACTCATATGCCTGTCTTTTGTTTGTCTGGAAGCCACAGGTGTGGGTTCAGTTCCAGACCTGAAGGGCAGCTTAGGACCATAGTCTCAGTGGTTCCACCAAGCTCTATCAGACCAGCAAACCTGGTCCCCCCTTTTTTCTCCCCAAATGATTTTGAGTTTTGTTCTACATTGTTCTCCCACTCTATCCAGGATCTCCTCTATAGATCCCCCTCTATGTGGTTGACAGTGGTAGCCGGGCACCATCTAGTTCTTCTGGTCTCAGTCATATAGACTGAGGATCGCATGGTGTACCGGTCACAAGGACTAATTGTTTCCATGAATCTTTGGTTTTCTTCATTCTTCTTTGCTCTGGATGAGAAGAGACCCATTGTTGCATCTAGATGGCTGCTTGCAAGCTTTTAAGATCCCAGTTGCTACTCGCCAAAGTAGGAGGTGGAGCAATGTTTTGAATAGTATGTTATGCCAGTTGTGCTTGATGTCCCCTGTGACTATGGTTCTGAGCCCTCAGGTTCAACTACTCAGTCTCTCTGGGTAGCTGGCTGTGACCAAGAAGTGACTACAACCTTGTCCCTTGTCAGCTCTACTATACCTCTGGGAAATCTTATAGAACATACAAACACACTTGTAGAACCATTGTCTGCCAACCCTATATATGGTCTCAGGTACACTCCTTGCTGCATAGACATACCTAATAGTTCAGCCTCCCTACCCATCTATCCATCCGTATACCCATGTTTGCCTTCACTGACAACATAGTTCTGTGTGTGCAAAAGGGTTCATCTTTGTTGTCTGTACTTCCCACGTACCTCTCTCTGTCTTCCTCTTTCTCAATGCCACTATTTTGATCACTCACATTTGGTACATTCTTCTTTTGACCCAAATCGATAGTTATCTCTACCTATTCATACGTATTTTTTAAAGGATTTTATTTAGGTATTATTTATATACCATAAAATTTACCCATTATAAGTGTACAATTCAATGATTTTCAGTTGTGAAGCCATCATCACAATCCAATTTTGTAACATTGCTATCAACCCCAAAAGATCCCTTGCCCATTTGCAGACATTTTCCATTCCCACTTTCAGCCCCAGGTAACCACTAATCTGCTTTGTATCTATATAAATAAGACTTTTGTGTACATTTCATGTACGTACAATTATATAATATGTGACCTTTTGTGTCTGGCTTTTTTTTTGCATAGAATTAAGTCTGAAAATGATCAAATGTGTAATCAAGATGCACTGATAAGTACTGGTGGTTGGAATGTGAAAGTTGGAAATGAAGAAGGATCAGTAGTTGGAAATATGGGTGTGTTGATAGAAATGATGCCAGAGATTGCATGATAGAATTTTGCAAGACCAATGACATATTCATTGCAAATATCTTTTTTCAGCAACATAAATGATGACTATATACGTGGACCTTGCCAGATAGAATATACAAAAATCAAATTGACTACATCTGTGGAAAGAGATGATGGAGAAGCTCAATATCACTGGTAAAAACAAGGCTGGGGCCAATTGTGGCTCATGCAAACTCAAGTTGAAGCTGGAAAATTAAAACAAGTTCATGAGAGCCAGAGTTCCACCTTGAGTATATTCCACCTGAATGTAGAGACCATCTCAAGAATAGATTTGATGCACTGAACACTAATGATCAAAGACCAGAAAGTTCTGAGATGACATCAGGGACACCATGAAGAAAGTGAAAAGTTATTAAAAAGTCAAGAAAGACAGAAAAGACCAAAATGGATGTCAGAAGAAATTTTCTTTGGAACAAAGAATAGCTAAAGTGAATGGAGGAAATGATGACATAAAAGAGCTGAACAGATTTCAGAGGGCAGCTTGAGAAGACAAAGTAGTGTTAAAATAAATGTGCAAAAACCTGGAGTTAGAAAATCAAAAGGGAAGAACATTTCTCAAGAATTGAAGAAAAAATTTAAGCCTCAAGTTTCACTACTGAAGGACTCTATGGGCAAAATATTGAATGACACAGGAAGCATCAAAAGAAGATGGAAGGAATACACAGTCACTTTAACAAAGAGAATTGGTGAATGGTTAACCATTTCAGAAGGTAACATATGATCAAGTATTGAAGGAGGAAGTCAACGCTGCACTAAAGGCATTGGTGAAAAACAAGGCTTCAAGAATTTACAGAAAAGCAGTTGAGGTATTTCAAGATGCAACACCAGAAGCACTCACTTGTCTATGCCAAGAAACCTGGGAGACAGCTACCTGGTCAACCCACTGGAAGAGATTTGTGCCCATTCCAAAGAAAAATAATCCAACAGAATATGGAAATTACTGAACAATATCATTAGTATCACATGCAAGTAAAATTTTGCTGAAGGTAATTCAAAAACAGTTGCAGCAGTACATTGACAGCGAAATGCTAAAAATTCAAGCTGGATTCAAAAGAAGACATGGAATGAAGGATATCATTGCTGATTTCAGATAGATCTTGGCTGAAAGCAGAAAATTCCAGAAAGATGTTTACCCATGTTTTATTGATTATGCAAAAACATTCGATTGTGTGGATTATAACAAATTATGAATAAGATTGGGAAGAATGGGAATTCCGGACACTTAATCGTGCTCATGCAGAACCTGTATGTAGACTATAAGGCAGTTGAACAGAATAAGGGGATACTGCATGGTGTAAAATCAGGAAAGGTGTGTGTCAGGGTTGTGTCCTTTCACCATACTTATTCAATCTATGTGCTGAACATAGAATCCAAGGAGCTGGACTGTATGAAGAAAACTGTGGCTTCAAGATCTGGGGAAGACTAATCAACAACCTGTGATATGCAGATGACACACCTTGCTTGCTGACAGTGAAGAGGGCTTAAAGCACTTACTGATGAAGGTCAAAAACTACAGGCTTCAGTATGGATTACATCTCAGTATAAAGAAAACAAAGCTTCATGACTGGACCAGTAAGCAGCAGCAACACGAACAGAGAAGAAATTGAAGTCAAGGATTTCATTTTACTTGGATCCACAATCAATGCCCACAGAAACAGCAGTCAAGAACTCAAACAACAGATTGCATTGGACAAATTTGCTGCAAAAGATCTTTAAAATGTTAAAAACTGAAGATGTCACTTTGAAAACTAAGGTGTGTATGACCCTAGCCATGGGATTTTCAATTACCTCATATGTGTGCAAAAGCTGGACAATGAATAAGGAAGACTGCAGAAAAATTGATGCCTTTGAATTATGATGTTACCAGTTTGTCTTGCACAAAGTACAGCCAGAATGCTCCTTAGCCAGATCAGCATGGGTTTACTTGTGCTTACTAGCAGATTAGTAATCTTTTAGAAAGTAAGCACAAGTAAACCTCTGCTTACCTTGCTTTGTGGGTCCTATCTGGGATTGTAAATTTAAAAAAGAAGATTTGATTCTGTAGGAAAGTGCTGTGGTGTTGGGAGAGACAGATACCAACCATACCTGGAAGCAGAATCTTTGATACAGTGAAAAATGTGAAGTTGTTCACTACAGATGTGTAAGTAAACACAAGTAAGTCCATGCTTACCTTGTTTATTGGGTGTTCTGACATTGATTATGAATAATGATTATGAATAATGCCAACAGAAGCAGCAGTCAGGACATTAGATGATGTGTAGCATTGGGAAAGTCAGCTGTGAAGGAACTGTTTCAAGTGCTGAGTAGCAAGGATATCTCCTTGAGGACTAAGGTGCACCTGACACAAGCCATGATATTTCCAATTGCCTTGTATCATGTGAGAGCTGGACAATGAATAAGGAAGACCGAAGAAGAGTTGATGCTTTTGAGTTGTGGTGCTGGCGAAGAATGCTGAAAGTACCATGGACTGCTAAAAGAACTAACAGATCTGTCCTGGAGGAAGTGTAGCCAAGAATGCTCCTTGGAAGCAAGAATGGCCAGACTTCGTCTCACCTATTTTGGTCATGTTGTAAGAAGGGACCATTCCTTGGAGAAAGATGTCATGCTTGGTAGGGTGGAGGGTCGACGAAAGAGGGGGAGGCCCTCAGGGAGATGGATTGACATGGTGGCTGCGAAGATGGGCTCAAGTATAGCAGGGATTGTGGGGCTGGCGCGGGATCGGGCAGTGTTTCGTTCTGCTGTGCATGGGGTCGCTATGAGTCGGAAACGACTCGACGGCACTTAACAACAACAACAACAACATCCCTAATTTGGAAGGAAGATGGGGCAATCTACTGTAGTGATACTGCCTTGGAAACCCAGGGAGGGGTCCCTGTGAGTCGGCTCTCACTCTATGGCAGTGTTTTTTCATAACTAATGATGCGGAGCATCTTTGCATGTGCTTGTGATTAGCCATTTGAATGTCTTCGGTGAAATGTCTATTCAAATATTATGCTAATTTTTAAATTATGTTATTTGCCTCCTTGAACTGTAAGAGTCCTTTACATGTACTAGATACAAGTCCTTTATTAGATACAAGATTTGCACATTTTTTTTCTCAGTCTGTTGCTTGTCTTTTATCTCCTTGATGTTCTTGAAGCTCAAAAGTTTTAAAATTTGATGTACAGTTTGTCATTTTTTTTTTTTTTTTCTGTAATGGATTGTGCTTTTGGAGTCATATCTAAGAACTCTGACTAACTCAAGGTCATGAAGATTTTCTGTTTTCTTCTGAAAATTTTATTTGTTGTTCTTTTTCAAGACGTTTTGGCTAGTGTGAGTTCTTCTCATTTCCATTTAAATTTTGGATCAGTCTGTTAATTTTTGCCAAAAATGCCTGCTGAGATTTTGATGGGGATTTTGTTAAATATATAGATCAAGAATTGCTGTCTTAATAATTGCATTTTCCATTCCATGAACCTGGACAGTCTCCCCACTTATTTAGATTTTCTTTAATTTCTTATAGTTTTTTTTTTTTTTTTTTGTAGTTTTCAGTGTACAGGTCTTACCCTTTTTTGTTAAATTATTCCTTGGTATTTTATTCTTTTTGATGTTATTGTGAATGGTGTGGTGCAGTGAATTGCTTGGTATGGCCCTTCTAGCCATGGTCTTTGTACTCCCACCAGATGACTGGGTAGGACTATGCAAATGTAAGGTGTTAATGATCCACCCAAAAGGATTAGATAACTTGTTAGTAAATATAACTAAGGTGCATGGTACCCTTGTGGGAGTGGGACCTGCAAATAAGGTATAAGAAACCCTGATGTTGGGATTGGTCAGTTTTGCCTTCTCGCTAGCCTTAAAATGAGCCCTTCCCAGAAGCAGAAAGTAGGGGAAAATCTCACTACCATCAAGAAAGAAGAGCCAAGAGTACAGCATGTCCCTTGGACATGAAATCCCTGGGCTAAACCTCTTTGACCTAGAAGAGAGAGAACTGTAATATTTTTCTGAGATGACAAGAAACCACGAGAAGCAGTGACAGAAAATAGTGACGGTAGAACCAGGAGATCTGGGAGGAGACTGCTCAGTGGGCTTCTAGATCCATGGAGTGAAAAAGCTGAGTACCTTTGGGTAGGAGGTTTGCTGTCAGATTGAGGTGCTTCTGAGCACGTACCAGCAGAGCTAAAAGATCTTTTGTAACACTTACCTCAGCCAAGGACCAGAGAGATGCTTGCCTGCAGCATGGCTTTGAAGAGGCTGTCGATTGAAGAACTGTATCCTGAGTCATTTCTTATCCTGAATTGTAACTTGTTATTTCCCTAATAATCCTATAATCACAAGTATTATTTGTGAGTTCTATATGGCTATTGCAATGAATTTTCAAACCCAACAGAGAAGTAGAGAGTGCTGTGGGACAGTTGGTGTCAGAATTGGTAAAAAGGTTGGAGGGTGGAGACCTGACTGACCTCCGCCTCATGTGATTCAGCTTTGGACTGTTGATCTTGACTTTGCCTCCTACCTTGTGAACTTAGAGGAGGTCAGATGCTTCCCCCACACCATTTTTGCAATGGAATTGTTTCATAATTTCATTTTTGGACTATTGCCAGTTATAGAAATACAGATTTTTGTATACTGATTTTGTATCTTGCAAACTTGCTAAACTTATTTTGCACACACTTTTCTGTTACTCTGTCTTTACTTAACATTCCCCAGATACATTTTGAAGAGGGAGTAGGCCATACTTTTATTTCCTATAACTCCTGTTTTGGCTATTTGCAGAAGTTGCTCACGAGGTTTAAAGAAGCACACCCTAACTGCTGAATGAGATGAAAGGAATGTTAAAAAGCAGAAATAAGAGGCTTGGTTGAAAAAAAGGGACCAAGTTTGCTGGTCTGATAGAGCCTGGTAAAACTCCTAAGACTATGGCCCCTAGGTACCCTTCAGGTCTGCAGTTGAACCAACTCCTGTGGCTTCCAGCCAAACAAAAGACAGACATATGAGTTGAACATTTACATTAGGTAGAGGCATTCCATGGAGAGATCAATCATGGAGAATAAAAGGGCTGTGTATGCACAGGGAGACAGCTCTGGGGGTAGGAGTTCATGGGAGGGAAGGACACATGGAAGAGGTAAGTATGGAGGAAGTGGTAAGAGTTGTTGCATTGTGGGAAATTGTAGTCAATGTCATGAGACAAAGTGTATGTGAACTGCTGTATGGAAAATGAATTTGCTCTGTAAACTTTCACCCACATCACAATAAAAATTAAAAAAAAAAAAAGAATTGAGTGTGAAACCAAAAACAAACAAAACTCACTCGCTGTCCAGTCGATTCCGATTCATAGCAACCCCTCTTTGCGTTTCCGAGGCAATATCTCTACAGAAGTAGATTGCCCAGTCTTCCTTCCAAGGAGTGGCTGATGGGTTTGAACCGCCAGCCTTCTGGTTAGCAGTCAAATGCCTTAGGCACTATGCCACCAGGGGGAGAAAAAAAAAATAGAGGAAAAAGACTTGGTTGAATCTGTTAGCAACATTCGTTTAAATTTCAACAAATAGGGTATTCAGACTCTCCAGAAGCTTCAGAGACCCTTCCAAGGGTTAATTATGTTCCTGATTGAACTTATTCAAGTAAACTTTATTTCTCTGTTCTTTCTCCTGTGTCTCTGTTCATCTTTGTATCACGAGTTCCTAGCAGGATGACCAGCATATAACACCTGTTTAAAATGTGAGGGTTAAATAGAAACAATAAATGTGGAAGGAATTTCTGCAACCCCAGTGTGGATCTCAAACTATGCCAATAGCAATCATTAGTTGTAAACTAGACTGTCAGCCTCCTAGTAACTAATCAGATTGATGCTTTAGTTAATCTAGTTTTAGCCAAGCTTACTGTAGATAAGGTTGGTATTAAGATTTATGGGCTAAAAAAAAAATAGGGACAGCTGCAGTTT
The DNA here is from genome assembly GCF_000298275.1 of Orycteropus afer afer. Classification (NCBI taxonomy): domain Eukaryota; kingdom Metazoa; phylum Chordata; class Mammalia; order Tubulidentata; family Orycteropodidae; genus Orycteropus; species Orycteropus afer. Next base: position 3,695,301 of record NW_006921718.1, on the reverse strand, counting down.
AAATGGGAAAGTGCACAGGTGAATTTCAGAGACAGGGTAGCATTAACAAAAACATCTATAATTAGTGGTTGTGCAGAGCTGACAATCAGTGGGTTGGGTTCTACATCGTATGTCCCTTGGTACACCTCATATAACATGATCCAATTTACACAGACATCTGTCTTCCAAAGAGCATAACATACCTCTGTCATTCTAATTATCAAGTTCTAAAACAAACTACTTTTTTCAGTTCAAAGTATAAGAAGAAGGTTACTGACCATAGAAATCATAGTTCCCAATTAGACCTCACATTACATTTAAACATTTTACAGTTATAGTCCTATAGAGCTGTGTATCTGCCCACCCTAACGTTTTTTTTCTATTTTACCATACTGGCCAAAATCTACTAGGTTGGGCACTGTTTAATTAACACAGAGATCAGCTAGGGGTACATATGTGTATTTCAAACATGTTACTGTGGGCCAAAGTATGTGAACTTGACTTTTGCAGTGGAAAGTATTAGCAGCATGAGGGTCATGTGTGAACCATGAATTCAAAACAAATTTTCAAATTAAGTGATTTTTAAAAACGAAACAAAACTTAATGGTGGTGGTTGTTAGGTGCCATTGAATTGACTCTGACTCATAGCAACCCCATGTTCAACAGAACGGAACACTGCCTAGTCCTGTGCCATCCTCATGATCCTTTTGAGCCCATTTTTTGAGCCACTGTGCCAATCTGTGTTGTTGAGGGTCTTCCCATTTTTCACTGACCCTCTACTTTACAAAGCATGATATCTTTCTCCAGGGAATGGCCCTTTCTGACAACATGACTGATCAGAGTAGGTAAGACAATGTCTGGCCATTCTGGCTTCCAAGGAGCATTCCACCTGGACTTCTTCCAGGACAGAGTTATCCTGGCAGTCCATGGTATTTTCAATATTCTTCACCAACCAATTCAAAGACATCAGCTCTTGTTGATCAACTCAGTCTTCCTTATTGTCAGCTTTTACATGCATATGAGGCAACTGCAAATACCATGGCTTGGGTTAGGTCCACCTTAGTTTTCAAAGTAATACTGCTGCTTCTTAACATTTTATAGAAGTCTTTTGCAGTAGATTTGCCCAGTGCAATACTCTGTCTGGTTTCTTGACTGCAGCTTCCGTGGGTGTTGACGGTGGATCCAAGTGAAATGAAATTCCTGATAATTTCAATCTTCTTTCCATTTATCTTGATGTTTCTTATTGGTCCTGTTGTGAGGATTTTTGTTTTCTTTATGTTGAGTGCAATCCATACTGAAGACTGCAGTCTTTGATCTTTATCAGTAAGTGCTTCAAATTATCTTCATTTTGAGGAAGCAAGGTTGTGTCATGTGCATATTACAGGTTGTTAGTGAGTCTTCCTCTAATCTTGATGCCACATTCTTCTTCATATAGTCCAGCTTCTCAGATTATTTGCTCAGCATACAGATTGAATAAGTATGGTGGAAGGATGCAACCCTGACACACACCTTTCCTGATTTTAAACCATGTGGTATCCCCTTGTTCTGTTTGAATGACTGCCTCTTGGTTTATGTGCAAGTTTCTCATGAGCACAATTAAGTGTTCTGGAATTCCCATTTTTTGCAATATTATCCATAATTTGTTATGAGCCACACAATCAAATGACTTTGCATAGTCAGTAAAACACAGGTAAACATCCTTCTGGTATGTTTGTTTTCAGCCAAGGTCCATCTGACATCAGCAGTGATATCCCTTGTTATACATCCTCTTCTGAATTTACCTTGAATTTTCAGAAGTTCCTTGTCAATATACTGGTGCAACCACTTTTGAATTATCTTCAGCAAAATTTTACTTGTGTGATATTAATGATAAAAAGACAAAAAAAAAAAAAAACCAACAAACCAAACACTGCCATCGAGTTGATTCTGACTCATAGCAACCCCCATTGGGTTTCCAAGGTGGTAAATTTTTACGGAAATAGTTTTCCCAGCCTTGCTTCTGCAGAGTGGCTGATGAGTTTGAACCACCAACCTTCTGGTCACTGTGATAGTTTGATAATTTCCATATTCTGTTCAATCACTTTTGGAATGGACACAAATATCGATCTCTTCCAGTCAGTTGCCAGGTAGCTCTCTTCCAAATTTCTTGGCACAGATGAGTCAGAGTAAGTAAATTTCTTGGCTGCATCCATTTGTTGAAACATCTCAGCATCAATTCCTGGAGCCTTGTTTTTTGCATATTCTTTCAGTAGACCATGGACTTCTTTCTTCAATACCATTGGTTCTTTATATGCTACTTCCTGAAATAGTTGAACATTGATCAATTCTTTTTGGTATAGCAACTCTGTGTATTCCTTCCATCTTCCTTTGATGCTTCCTGCATCATTTAATATCTTGCCCATAGAATCCTTCAATATTGCAACTTGAATTTTATCTTCAGTTCTTTCAGTTTGAGAAATGCTGAGTGTATTCTTCTCATCTGATTTTCTAACTCCAAATCTTTGCATATTTCATTATTTTACTTTATTTTATTCTCCCAAACTGCCTTCCAAAATCCTCTCTCAGCTCATTTATCTTGTCATTTCTTTCCTTCACTTCAGCTGTTCTCAGTTCAAGAGCAATTTCAAGGTCTCTTCACATCCATTTTGGTCTTTTCTTCCTTTCCTGACTTTTTAATGACCATTTGCTTTTTTCACATATGATGTTCTTGACATCATCCAACAACTCATCTGGTCTTTGGTCAGTGGTGTTCAATGCATAAAATCTGTTCTTCAGATGATCTCCAAATTCAGGTGAAGTATAATCAAGATCACATTTTGGCTCTTGTGGACTTATTTTCATTTTCTTCAGCTTCAACTTGAACTTGCATTTGAGCAATTGATGATCTTTTCCACAGTCAGCTCCTGCCTTGTTTTGCCTGATGATATTGAGCTTCTCCATTGCCTCTTTCCACAGTTATATTCAGTCTGATTCCTGTATATCCATCTGGTGAGGTCCACTTGTATAGCTGCCATTTATGTTGTTGCAAAAGGGTATTTGCAATGAATAAGTCATTGGTCTTTCAAAATTCTATCATGTGATCTCCAGCTTCATTTCTATCACCAAGGCCATATTTTCCAACTACCAATGAAAAAATGAGAATGAAAACACAACATACCAAAACCTTTGGGACACTGTGAAAGTAGTATTGAGAAGTCAATTTATAGCAATTAATACACATACTAAAAAAGAAGAACCAAAATCAACTCCTTAACAACTAAGCAACTCCAACAATTAGAAAATGAGCAACAAAAGAAGCCTACAGTCTCCAGAAGAAAGGAAATAATGATTAAAAAAAAAAAAAACCCGCAAATGTAACCATTGCTGTGGAGTCAGATCCGACTCTTAGAGACCCCTCATTGGGTTTCCGAGGTGGTATGACTGCAGAAGTAGATTGCTCCAGTGGCATAGTGCCTAAGGCATTTGACTGCTAACCAGAAGGCTGGTGGTTCAAACCCACCAGCCACTCCCTAGAAGAAAGGTGGGGCAATCTACTTCTGTAGTGATACTGCCTTGTAAACCCAAGGAGGGGTTGCTAGAGTCAGACAAATTCAATGGCAGTGAGGTAATAAAGATCAGGGCACAGATAAATGAAGCAGAAAAACAATAGGAAAAATCAAGACTGGAAGCTGCTGCTTCAAAAAAATTAATAAAATCGAGAAACCACTGGCAAATTTAACAAAGGGGAAGAAAGAGAAGAGGCAAATAGCATGAGTAATAAATGAGATGGGTACTATCACAACAGACCAATTGAAATAAGAATAAAAACAACACTATGAAGAACTGGATTCCAACAAATTGGAAAACCTGGAAAAAATGGACAAATTTCTAGATACACAAAACCTACCTAAACTATCACAGACTAAGGTAGAAAATTGGAACAGACCCATAACAAAAGAAGAAATTGAGCAGGTCATAGAAGAACTTTCCACAAAAAGCAGTCCTGGCCCAGATGGCTCCACTGGAGAATTCAGAGAAAAGCTGACACCTATCCTCCTCAAACTATTCCAGAACAAAGAAAAGGACGGCATACTTCCAAACTTAATATATGAAGCAAGCACAACCCTGATACCAAAACCAGGCAAAGACACCACTAAAAAGGAAAATGATAGACTATTATTCCTCATGACTATAGATGCAAAAATCTTCAATAAAAAATCTTAGCCAATAGAACCCATATCAAAAAAATAATATACCATGACCAGGTGGTATTCATAGCAGGTGTACAAGGATGGCTCAACATTAGAAAAACAACCAGCATAATCCATCACATAAATAAAACAAAGGAAAAGAACTACATGTTCATATCAATTGTTTTGGTTACCTAATACCACTCTGACAAGGATATACCACAAATGGGATAGCTTTAACAAACAAGAGTTTGTTCTCTTACATTTTGGTGACGTTAAGTCTGAGTTCAAAGTGCCAGGCTCTAGGGGCTGGGTGAAAACCCCTCAGCCTTGGGCTTCAGCTCTGCCTCATGCTCCCAGCCCACTGAAGTTGGAGGCTTTTCTTCACTCAGCTGCTGGCTGCTGAGGCTGACAAGCCCAAGTTGCCAAGTAAAAAGGCACAGTCCTGATGTTACCAAACCACATGTCAGACCATTTATTCAAGTCCATTGTAAGTCCCAAGGTTGGTAGAGCATGGCAGGCTGTTCAGCAACAACATGGCTACTTGCAGAGTTCAAGCGTGCCATAAGTTAGAGACCATTCCCTAAGGCTTCTCCTTATATAAAGGAAGCAGAGCATATCCCTAAGGCAGCTACTCAGCTGCTCACAGTAGACTCCACCATGGAATTGATTACTAATCTCGTCATGGGGAATACCACATGCACCTGCCCAGCCACTCAACCACACTAGCCAAGTTGACACACAAACTTAACTACCACATCAATCAATGTAGAAAAGGCATTTGATTAAATCCAGCACCCATTCCTGATAAAAACTCAGAAGAATAGGAATAGAAGGGAAATTTCTTAACATGGTAAAAGGCCTATATGCAAGACCAGCAGTCAACATTATTTTCAATGCAGATAGACTCAAAGAATTCCTTTTTCAAACAGGAACCAGGCAAGTACTCCATCTATCACCACTTCTATTCAACATTGTATTGGAAGTCCTAGCCAGGGCAATAAGGTAAGAAAGGGAAATAAAAGGTATCCAAGTTGGCTAAGAAATAGTAAAATTATCTGTATTTGCAGATGGGAAAATCCTATACACAGAGAAACCAAGGGACTCAGCAAGAAAACTCCTGAACTAATTGAAAGATTCAGCAAAGTGGCAGGATACAAGATCAACATACAAGGATTCCTCTACATCAATAAAGAGATCTCTGAAAAGGAAATAAGGAAACAATACTATTTACAATAGCTACCAAGAAGATAAAATACTTAGGAAGAGACTTACATAAATGGAAGAACATGCCATGCTCATGAATAGGAAGACTGAACACTGTGAAAATGTCAATACTATACCCAAAGCAATTTATACATTCAATGCAATCCTAATAAAAATTCCAACAACATTCTTTAAGGGCATGGAAAAAAGACAACCACTAATTATATATAAAAAGGAAAGAGACCTCAGATAAGCAAAGCACTACTGAAGAAGAAGAACAAAGTAAGAGGTCTCACACTCCCTGGTCTCAAAACCTACTGTATAGCCACAGTAGTCAAAACAGCCTGGTATTGGTCCAATGATAGACACATAGACCAGTGGAACAGAATTGAGAATCCAGAAATAGATTCATCCACCTGTGGTCAGCTGATCTTTGACAGAGGTCTGAAACCATTAAATGGGGACAAGATAGTCTTTTTAACAAATGGTGCTGGCAAAACTGGATATCCATTTGCAGAATAATGAAACAAGATCCATAACTCACACCATACACAAAGATAAAAGATAGATCAGAGAACTAAATGTAAATCTCAAAACTATAAAGTTCATCAAAGATAAAATAGGGGAAAACTTAGGAGCCTTAATTTATGGTATGAAAAAACTATAAGCATAACCCAAAATACACAAACAGCAGAAGATAACTAAATGACTGGGACCTTCTAAAAATTAAATTCTTGTATGCACTAGACTTCTCCAAAAGAGTAAAAAAAGAACTACAGATTGGGAAAAAAATATTTGGCAAGGGAATTTCCTCTAAAATTGATAGAAAACTTCAACACCTCAATATCAAAAAGACAATCAAATTCAAAAATGGGCAAAGCACATAAACAGGCCTCACCAGCCAACAAGCACATGAAGAAATGGTTGCGAACATTATCCATTAGAGAGATGCAAATCTAAACAACAATGTGATACCATCACACCCCAGCAATAACAGCAAAGTTCAACAAGACAGAAAACAACAGATGCTGGCAAGGTTGTGGGGAGATTGAAACTCTCATACACTGCTAGTGGGACTGTGAAATAGTGCAGCCACTGTGGCAAATGGTATGGTGCTTCCTTGAAAAGTTGGAAATAGAAATATCATTTGATCCAGCAATCCCACTAATAGGAATACCTAAAGAGATGTGATCTGAGTCATGAATAGGTATATGCACACCCATGGCACAGCCATGTTCATTGCAACACAATTTACAATAGCAAAGAGATAGAAACAACCTAAGTGCCCATCAATAGATGGATATCCAAACTGTGGTACATACATACAATGGAATACTATGCAACATTAAAGAATAATGAAGAATCTGCAAATAACCTCATAATGTGGATGAACGCTGAGTGAAATAAGTCAAACACAGAAGGACAAATGTATGAGTCCGTTATTATAAAAAGTCAAGGAAAGGTTTACACAGAGAAGGAAAGTATCTTTTTTGGTTATCAGGGAGGGAAAGAGAGGGGAGGGGAAGGAAAATTGCTCACTAGTTAAGAGACAGGTGCTAATTTGGATGAAGAGAAAGGCAATATATTACAAGTGTGTGACCAGCACAATATCACTAAGGAAAAGGAAGACATGGAGAGGTGCACAAGAGGTACAGTCATTAAAGGTAAATACTATCATACAATACTGGATTATCAGTAATAGCAAACACTAATCTATGGATGGATACATATGTAGACAGGCAAGATCAGGTATGGGTTGATGATTGGGAATATACCCACAACTGTACGTAGGTTGGGCAGGTGATATTCCTATGTGTGTATTTGTATGTGCTATAAAAATGTCCATATGCACAACAGGTGGTGTCCTACTAGCAGACCATGTGCCAGATCCCTCTTTCAAAAGAAATTTTGAGAAACTCAGTAAAACAGGTACAAATAATGATCCTGGAGTTATGTGCATCTGTGGTGCAGTGAATTACTTGGTATGGCTTTTCTAGCCATAGTCTTTGTAACTTCCACCAGATTACTGGATGGGACCATGCAAATAAAGTGTGTAGAACTCTAATATTGGGATTGGTTAGTTCTGTCACTCTGGCAGGCTTAAAATGAGCCCTCCTAGAGGCAGAGAGGGGATCTCATTGCCACCAAGAGAAGAGCTGGAGGTGAAGTAGATTGTGTCCTTGGACCTGAGATCCCTGTACTGGAACTCCTTGGTAGAGATGCCTGGCAAGGAGAGATGCTTGTCAGGGAGAGACGCCCTGGCAGAGAGAAGGTCACAGTGGAAGCAAGAGGCATGAATGAGAGCAGTGGGCTTTCCTGGCCCACAGAGCAAGAAAGGCTGAGGCCAGGTGGAGAGGCCAAGGGGCAAAGAGGCATGCCTGAAGGCATAGCAGAGGGGAGACTTTCCTGATTGAAGAAATGTATCCTGAGTGCATTCCTGAACCTGAACTGTAGCCTGTTAACTTCTCTAGTAAACTCCATAATTATGAGTATCGTCTGTGAGTTCTGTGTGGCCATTGCAACAAATTATGAAACCCTGCAGAAAAGTAGTGTGTACCCTGGGAGGGACTGTTGGTGTCGGAGCTGGTAAAAAGGCTGGAGGGTGTCGGTATGTCTGGCCTCATAGGAATAAGCCTTGGGCTGCTGATGGTGATTCTGTCTTTCTCTTCTGAAGTTAGAGGAGGTCAGAAGATGTTGCCTCCATGTCCTTATTGCAACATCTAATGAGATCAAGTATTAGATCCAGTGAAGACAGGGAAAGGGAGCAGGAAAAAGGAACAGCCAAAGAGAAGTCAATAGAAACACAAAGGAGGATGGGAAAAAGAAAAACAAACAAACAAACAAAAAACTTCATGGAACCCACAGGCATTAAAGACACAGTAGACAGAGTGGGAGGATTTCAAGGTGAGCTAAAGCCGCATAAGTGGGCAAAGATCATGTTGTGAAACAGATCAGGACTCCTGTAGCTTAAGCTGCCATGTTCGGGAGGGAGTAAGGGAAAGGGAAGAGAAATGCTCTGAATAAACAAAACCCCAAATTGGACCCATGGCAGTGGGCTTGAGTCCAGCTCTTGTTGTTATTGTTATGTGCTGTCGAGGCATCTCCAGCTCCTAGTAACCTTATGTACAACAGAATGAAACATGCCTGACCCTGTGCCAGCCTCACAATCCCTGCTATACCTGAGCCCATCGCTGCAGCCACTGTGTCAATCCATCTTGTTGAGGGCCTTCCCCTCTTTCGTTGACCTTCCATTTTACGAAGCATGACATCCTTCTCCAGAGAATGGTCCCTTCTGACAACATGACCAAAGTAGGTGAGACAAAGACTGGCCATTCTTGCTTCCAAGGAGCATTCTGGCTGCACTTCTTCCAGGACAGATTTGTTAGTTCTTTTAGCAGTCCAGAGTACTTTCAGCATTCTTCACCAACACCACAACTCAGAAGCATCAACTCTTCTTCGGTTTTCCTTATTCATTGTCCAGTCCTCACATGTATATGAGGTGATTGAAAATACCATGGCTTGGGTTAGGCGCATCTTAGTCTTCAAAGAGATGTCTTTGCTCTTTAGCACTTGAAAGAGGTCTTTTGCAGCAGATTTGCCCAATGCAATACGTATTCTGATGTCTTGACTGCTGCTTCCGTTGGCGTTGATTGTAAAAACTCACTAACGTCAAGTTGGTCCTAACTTATAGCGAACCCTCCTTGGGTTTCTGGGGAAGTATCTCTATGGAAGTAGACTGCCCAGTCTTCCTTCTAAAGAGTGGCTGGTGTTGATTGTAGAACCAAGTAATATGAAGCTTTCACAACTTCAATCTTTTCTCCATTCATTGTGATGCTGCTTATCAGTCCAGTTGTGAGGATTTTTGTTTTCTTTATATTGAGGTTTAATTCATACTGCAGACTGTATGTAGTCTTTAATCTTCATCAGTAAGTGCTCCAAGTCATCCTCACTTTCAGCAAGCAAAGTTGTGTCATCTGCATATTACAGGTTGTTATGAGCCTTCCTCCAGTCCTGATGCCACATTCTTCATATAGTCCAGCTTCTCAGATTATTTGCTCAGCATACAGATTGAATAAGTGTGATGAAAGGATACGACTCTGACACACTCCCTTCCTGATTTTAAACCACACAGTATCCCCTTGTTCTGTTCAAATGACAGCCTAGGTCTATGTACATGTTCCTCATAAGTACAATAAAATGTTCTGGAATTCCCATTCTTCATAATGATATACACAATTTGTTATGATCCACACAATCAAATGCCTTTGCATAGTCAGACAAGTAAACATCTTTCTGGCATTCTTTGCTTTGAGCTAAGATCTATCTGACATCAGGTATGATATCCTGTGCTCCATGTCTCCTTCTGAATTCAGCTTGCATTTCTGGAAGTTCTCTGTCAATATACTGCTGCAACTGTTTTTGAATTTTCTTAAAGAAAGATTTTACTTGTGTGTGATATTAATGATGTTGTTATGTGCTGTTGAGTAGGACCCAACTCATAGAGACCCCTCCTTAGGTTTCCAAGGCGGTATCACTACAGAAGTAGATTACCCAACCTTCCTTCCGAGGAGTGGCTGGTGGGTTTGAAACCACCAGCCTCCTGGTTAGCACTCAAATGCCTTAGGCACTACATGACCAGAAGTCCTGATATTGTTTGATAATTTCCATATTCTGTGGGATCACCTTTCTTTGGAATAGGTACAAATAAGGATCTCTTCCAGTCAGTTGGTTAGGTAGCTCTCTTCCAAATCTCTTGCCATAGTCAAGTGAGTGCCTCCAGTGCAGCATCCATTTGTTGAACCATTTCAATGGGTATTCCATCAATTCCTGAAGCCTTGTTTTTCACCAGTTCCTTCAGTGCAGGGTCAACTTCTTCCTTCAGTACCATTGGCTCTTGATCATATCCTCCTGAAATGGATGATCATTTACCAATTCTTTTTGATATGGTGACTTTGTGTATTCCACCCATCTTCTTTTGATGTTTCCTGCATCATTCCACATATTGCCAGTGTAATCTTTCAATATTACGATTCAAGGCTTAAATTTTTTCCTTTGTTCTTTCAGCTTGAGAAATGCTGAGCATGTTCTTCCCTTTTGGTTTTCTAACTCTAGGTCTTTGCACATTTCATTATAATAATTGACTTCGTCTTCTCGAGCTGCTCTTTGAAATCTCCTGTTCAGTTCTTTTATCCTGTTGATTCTTCCAATTGCTTTAGCTACTCTCCATTAAAGGGCCAGTTTCAGAGTCTCTTCTGATATCCATTTTGTTTTTTCTAATTGTGATTTGGGTGAAAATTTACAGAGCAAATTCACTTTCCATACAACAGCTCACATATACTTCGTCTCATAACACTGACCACAATTTACCACAATGCAACAGCTCCCCTTCTACTTCCTCCCGATAGGTACCTCTTCCCTGTGTCCATCCCTCCATGCACTCCTGCCCCCTGAGCTGTCTCCCTGTGCATAAGCAGCCCTTCTTTCTCCCGTGATTGTTCTCTCCAAGGAGTGTATCTACCTCAGGTAAATGTTCAACTCATATGCCTGTCTATTGTTTGGCTGGAAGCCACAGGTGTGGGTTCTATTC
>NW_006921718.1:3652677-3677609 GCF_000298275.1 Orycteropus afer afer | reverse complement strand
CTAGGATCTGGGAGGGGGAGCATAAAGAATGATAGTAAAAAGGACAAAAGTATTAATAATAATAGTAGTTTTACAACAGACAAATACAAGCCAAACTAAACACCAGAAAAAAGGAGAAAAAGAAAAAAGAAAAAAATTGGGGGAGGACAGGGCAGGGTACCCAGAGTCCGTCCGAGCATACAGACTGGGATGGAGTTCCTTCAGGCCCAGAAGGTGGGTGGGAGTGGGGAATTGCCACACTTCTGTTCACCTAGTGGATGTCGGCTAGAAGAGTAACAAGGGGAATGTCACACCTTTTCAGTAGTGCAGGTCCAGAGTGTCCTTGAGGTTACTGTGAAGCCAACCTGTTCTTAAGCCCTGGAATCTGGGAGAGCACTGTCTCTTTAAATATCCAAAATGTTCAAGCCACTTATAAACATTCAAAATGGCTGCATCCTCCTGACAGGTAAAAGTCCACAGCACTCCCTGTCTTCTTCTTTGCTGCTGCTTTGCCTTTTATTCCCCAGCCACCAGAGAAGTCCTCCATGCAGTCCCTGGATAGCAGTGCTGATTTTTAGGTTAATTCTTAGGTCCTATCACCACTCGGCAATCTCCAAGCTGTCCATGTTGTCTGGATCGCTCAGGATCGCTGCCAGACCGCAGCTCCGTATGTCTCCTTTTTTTGGTATTTTCATGCAAATTATCTGCTAGCTGGAGTTTAGTCCACTTGTATATCCTTCCCTTCAAAGTTCAGGGGTCCAGGATTACCTTCTATGTCTGTGTTAATTCGTTCCCCTTTTCTTTGTTGAAGAGGGTCTGTGCAGTCTTTCTGCCTATTCCGCTATCTTGGAATCTCCTTTCCTGTCTTTTTAATGACCTTTTGCTTTCTTCATGGATGGTGTTCTTGATGTCATCCCATAATTCCTCTGGTTTTCGGTCACTGGTGTTCAGTGCATCAAATCCATTCTTTAGATGGTCTCTAAATTCAGGAGGGATATAATTAAGGTCATATTTTGGCTCTCATGGACTTCTTTTAATTGTTGTGGTGGTGAAGTTTGTGTCAACTTGGCTGGGCCTGGTTGAGTGGCTGGGCAGCTGGTGTTAGTTATTCCCCATGATGAGACTGGCAATCAGTTCCATGGTGGGACCTGCCACAAGCAGCCGAGTAGCTGCCTTAGGGATGTGGTCTGTTTCCGGTATATAAGAAACAGCTTTGGGAATGGTCTATAGCTTATGGCATGCTTGGACCCTGCATGTAGCCTTGTCATTGTTCAGGAGCCTGCCATGCTCTGCCGACCTTGGGACTTTCAATGGACTTGAATTAACAGCCTGCTGTTTGGTTTGATAACATTTGGACTGTGCCATTTTATTTGTCAACCTTGGGCTTGTTAGCCTCAACAGCCAGTAGCTGCCTGAGTGAAGAGATGCCTCTAGCTTTGGTAGGCTAGGAGCAAGAAGCAGAGCTGGAGCCCAAGGTTGAGGAGCTTCCACACAGCTCCTAGAGCCTGGCACTTTGAACTTGTACTTAAAGCCTCCAAAGTTGTAAGAGAATAAACAATTGTTAGTTCAAGCCACTGCATTTGTGATATATTCCTGTGTGAGTGGCACTAGGTAACCTAAACAATTGTCTTCAGCTTGAACTTGAACTTGCATATGAGCAGTTGATGGTTTGTTCCACTGTCAGCTCCTGGCCTTGTTTTGGCTGAAGATATTGAGCTTATCCATCACCTCTTGCTGCAGATTTAGTCAGCCTGATTCCTGTGTACTCCTTCTGGTGAACTCCACATGTATAGCCACTGTTTGTGGTGTTGAAAAAAGGTATTGGCAATGAATAAGTTGTTGGTCTTGCAAAATTATATCATGTGATCTCCAGTATCATTTCTATCACCAAAGCCATAGTTTCCAATTACCAGTGATTTCTTCTTTGCTTCCAACTTTTGCTTTCCAATCACCAGTGATAATTAACACATCTTGATTGCATGTTCAATCAATTTCAGACTGCAGAAGTTGGTAAAACTCATCTTTGGCTTTGGTGGTTGGTGCATAAATTTGAGTAATAGTAGTATTAACTGGTCTTCCTCATGTTGTTGTTGTTATGTGCCATCAAGTTGGACCCGACTCATAGTGACCCCTCCTTGAGTTTCCGAGGCAGTATCACGACAGAAGTAGATTGCCCAACCGTCCTTCTGAGGAGTGGCTGGTGGGTTTGAACTGCCAGCCTTCTGGTTAGCAGTCAAGTGCCTTAGGCACTACACTACCAGAGCTCCTGAGCTCTTGGTCTTCCTCATAGGTGTATGGATAATATCCTATCACTGGCAGCATCATACTTCAGGACAGATCTTGATACGTTCTTTGTGATGATAAATGCCACACCATTCTTCTTCAATTTGTCACTCCCGACATAGTTCATATGACTGTGTGATTCAAAATGGCCAAAACCAGTCCATTTCAGCTCAATAATGCCTAGGATATTGATCTTTATGTGTTCCATTTTTTTTTTTTTTTAATTGTGATTTGGGTGAAAGTTTACAGAGTAAATTCACTTTCCATACAGCAGTTCACACACACGTTGTTTCATGACATTGACTACAATTTACCCCAATGCAACAACTCCCCTCCCGCTTCCTCCTGATAATTACCTCTTCCCTGTGTCCATCCCTCCATTCACTCCTGCCCCTTGAACTGTCTCCCTGTGCATAAACAGCCTTCTTTCTCCCATGAATGTTCTCTCCAAGGAGTGTATTCCATTTCATTTTTGATGACTTCCAATTTTCCTAGATTCATAGTTCTTGTATTTCAGGTTCTGAGTATTAATGGATGTTTGCAACTGTTTCTTCTCATCTTGAGATGTGCCACATTAGCAAATGGGCATCCCGAAAGCTTTATGCTATCCACATCATAAAGGTCAGTTCTACTCTGAGGAGGCAGCTCTTTCCAGTCGTATTTTGAGTGCCTTCAGACTTGAGGGGCTCATCTTCTGGCACTATATTGCACAGGGTTTCAGGGTTATTCATAAAGTTTTCCAGTAATATATTAGACAGTGTTTTACAGCTATTTATAAGGTTTTCTCTGCAAATGAATGTCGTGGCTATAACACTGACTGAACTGTCTCACAATAAGCAAGAAAAACAACCTTTAGCCTTCTCTCCTGGAGTTCACTTTTTCAGTCAATCCCCTTTCTCCTACATAGGTCCTCAGTGAATGAGCAAATTCTGCCACAATAACCAGATCCCAGAGCCGCTGGCTGAACATAACTAGAAAAATACCTCCTCAATTACCTAACTCTCTCTTCATTTTTCTACTTTCCTTTTACCTAATTTCTCTTCCTTTCTATCCAATCAGTGGACAGTCTCTTCCTTCTTCTAAGTCTGTCTTAGTGTGGAGGCTCCACTGAAACCTGTCCTCCATGAGTAACCCTGCTGGCATTTGAAATACTGGTGGTATAGACTCCAGTCTCACAGCAACACTCAAGGAACCACAGTACAAAAAACTAACAAGACAAGTTTGTCTCCCTGAGTTGTTCCAAACTGCTTTGCTCAATTCCTGGTCTTCCCCACCCGGCTCGCATACCTGGCCTGCCTCCTGGGTGCAAACACCTGCTTTCCTCTGTTCCCGGGGCTGGCTTACCACAGTTTGCCTCTATGCACGCTAACTCCTGCCTTCTGCTGCTTCCAGGGTTGGCTTACCATGGCCTGCCTCTACTCACTCAAACTCCTGCCTTCCGCTGCTCCCAGGGCTGGCTTACCATGGCCTGCCTCCAGTCCAACTCTTAGCAACCCTTTTTAGCACAGAGTACAACTGAGGCCTGGGATTTTGGGGATTGCTGATCCTCACAGAGGAAGACTGTCCTTTCCCCTTTGGGGCAGTTGGTGGGTTTGAACTGCAGGGCTTTGATTGACGGCTGAATGCCACCATCAGCAAACCTCTGAAAACGGATGTCATGGTTATATCATTGGCTGAACTGTCTCACAATGAGCACAAAGAAAAAGCTTTAGCCTTCTCTCCTGGATGCCACTTCTTCAGCCAATCTCCTTTCTCCTACACGGGTCCTCAGTGAATGAGCAAATTCTGCCACAACCACCAGATCCCAGAGCCACTGGCTGAACATAACTAGAAAAATACCTCCTCAATTACCCTACTCTCCCTTAATTTTTCTATTTTCCTTTTACCTATTTTTTCTTCCTTTCTATCTGATCATTGACACCTGTACCTCCTCATCTTCTTTCATTTTTACCAAAACTTCATCCCTTTCACCTGTCCACTTTTTTTTTTTTAATTTTTCCCCCTTCTTCTTTTTCTTGCCTTCCTTCCTTTTTTTTCCCTCCTGCCTCATCCAATGGGAGGAATATATTAACCCTCCACTAGTCAGCCATAGCTACTATACCAATCACCTTACCTAACAGACAAGTAACGCCAATAGTTCTTGCACCACAGGATCAGCAACAGATGGTGGACAACACCGCTCATCCCAACTGCAACGCCTTTTCATGATAAACACAGACCTGCACCAGTTACTCCATCAACACAGAGAAATCTGGAGAGTCACCCAGCACAGCCAAGCTACTTCCAGATATATTAAAACAAAGTAAAACATAAAACTAGGGCGAAAGAAATCAGTATATAACTAACAAAGACAACAACTTCAAAATGTCTAGGCAACAACAGAAAACTTCAAATTAAAAACAGGACAAGATAGTAGAAATAAGTTTCCAAACTAAAGAATTAGGAAATCTCCCTAAGTAAGATATATATATATATATATAAAGTCCTCTCTCTATATAGGACCATCCAAGAGCTTTAATAATTAAAAAACAAAAAACAAAAAAAACCAAACTCACTGCCATCAAGTTGTTTTTCTGACTCGCAGCAACCCCCTCCTTGAGTTTCTGAGGCAGAATCTCTACGGAAGTAGATTGCCCAATCTTCCTTCCAAGGAGTGGTTGGTGTGTTTGATTAGCAGTCTTCTGGATAGCAGTCAAATGCCTTAGGCACTACACCATCAGAGCTCCAAGAACTTAGGGAAATCATAAACAGAAGCAGGGAGAAGACAGCCAACAGACAAAAGAGTAGACTCAAAATGGGTGAAGAATGCATTTCTCAGCTACAAGACAAATCCCTTGATGCCAGCTTGTATGAGGAAAAATCAGAAGAAAGATTTAAGAGAAATGAAGAAAACTTAAGAGTTATATGGGATGACATGAAAAGAAATAACATACACCTGATTGGAATTCCAGACCAAGAAGTGTGTGTGGGGGACCACTGAGAAAATTGTTGAAGACTTGCTACTACAAGAAACTATAAGAGACCTACATAAATGAAAGAACATGCCATGTTCATGGATATGAAGGCTAAATATTGTGAAAATATCAATATTATCCAAAGCAATCGATACATTCAATGCAATCCCGATCCAGATTCCATTGCATTCTTTAAGGACATGGAAAAACCATCCACTAACTTTATATGGAAAGGAAAGAGACCTTGGATGAGCAAAGCACTGCTGAAGAAGAAAAACAAAGTAGGAAGTCTCACACTCCCCAATCTCAAAACCTCCTATACAGCCACAGTAGTCAAAACAGTGTGGTCTTGGTACAATAATAGACATACAGGCCAGTGGAACAGAATTGAGAACCCAGAAATAGACCCATCCATCTATGGACAGCTGGTTTGGACAATGGGTCAAAACCCATTAAATGGATACTGTATTGTGAAAAAATATTGACTGACACAGGTTCACAGTAAAAATATAATACCTGAAAACAACAATTAACCTTGTATTTATTAACTGGCTGAGTATTTTAAACAAAGTTTCCCCTTCATATTTTTTTGGAAAAGCCAAAAGAATTATGTTTAATTTCAGTGTGATTTAGGACAGCCAGCCTCTCTCTGCCTAGGCTTGTGTAGAATAATGGCAGTGTGAATATACCCTGTTGTCTTCAGGAATCCACTATTTATGTGGGAAATGGGTGACACCAACAAGACGCCCTCAAGAGTATGAGCCCAAGCTCACCAGGTCTAGGCCCAGCAACAGAGACACCACCACATAGAGTGGAGTTCCCACAAAGTCAGCCTGGGCTGCATCTGAAGGTCACACCATTGAACACATGCCTGACCTGTGCTGTTTTTAATTTTACAAAGTACTTTCATTATTTTATGATGACCTTGTAGGGACATGTTCAAACTCTTGCCTAGTGTGATGGTTATGTTTGTATGTCAACTTGGCTAGGCCTGGTTGATTGGCTGCGCAGCTGGATGTAGTATTCCCTATGATGAGACTGGTAATGAACTCCATGGTAGAATCTACTGGGAGCAGCTGAGCCTTTGGGTATATGGTCTGCTTCCTGTATATAAGGAGAAGCTTTGAGAATGGTCTCTAGCCTATGGCACGCTTGGACCCGGCATTTAGCCATGCGTTGCTCAGCAGCCTGCTATGCTCTGCCAACCTTGGGACTTACAGTGGACTTAAGTTAATGGCCTGCCATGTGGACTGGTAACATTAGGACTGTGCCTTTTTACTTGTCAACATTGAGGCTTCTCAGCCTCAGCAGCCAACAGCTGTCTGAGTGAAGAAATGCCTCCAGCTCCAGTAGGCCAGGAGCAGGAGGCAAAGCTGGACCCCAAGGTTGAGGGGCTTTTACCCAGACCCTAGAGACTGGCACTTTGAACTTGGACTTAAAGCCTCCAAATTTAATAAACTCCTGTTTGTTATGGCCATCCCATTTGTGGTATGTTTCCTGTCAGAGTGGCACTAGGTAACCAGAACACCTAAGAAGGAAGGAAAATGAACACTTAGCATATACCTAAAGATAACATGCTATACTTAACATATATTATTTAAATCTAGACCTCAGAAAATGGAATGGTAGGATAAAGAGCACAGTTCATTACTTGTCAGAGTTTGAGCTGCAATAATCAGATATGGAAGTGAAGGAGGAAGAAGACAGAGCTAATACTTTGTCAACCCATAACCACTTCTATGAGAATGCTTCTATTCTCTTTCTTGAGAACTTTCCAGAGATGTGATACAAAACAGCACTGAAGACTAATTTAGTACCAAGTACTTTATTAAGTTTCCTAGCTAGATTGCAGTAAAACAAATATTTAAGAAACCATTCACTATTTAGCTCTCCATAAATTACATTAAATATGAACCATCTTATTGGGGCTTAGAAATGCTAGATTGCATTCTGATCTTGAATTGTAAAGGAATAATCTTGTTTCTTCATAATTTTAAGAAGTTTTGTTTGAGTGTGTATTTTCTTACTCAGTGTCTGAAGTCAAGGCTTCCAATGCTTTTCACATTCTGGCACTTTATAAAATGATAGTATTTGTGCATTTGTACATGGCTGGAAGTGACCAAGCCAAGAACTGGCTTCCCTGAGGGGAGCAACTTTTCAGGACTCTGGATGAAAGTTTCGTTGTTAACCACTGCCCAGCTGTATGCTCTGCTGCAAACCTCAGTTAAGGCTGCAGGTCCCCTCGAGCAGAAGGCTCTGCCTCGGGCAGCAACAGCTCTACTATAGCACCAAGAGTCAAAAAAACAACTCTCTTGGGGAGTTAAGGCTGTTTTCTCCTTCATTTCCCCTAAAGGTCTCAGTCTAATCAATCTAGTGATGTGAGCCTTGTTTCAGTAGCAAGTCAGAACATGAATGCTGTGTATCCTGTATATATGTCTACTTTTTAAAAAGTGATGACATGAATTGATGATTTTTAAAAATACTGCTTAGAGTCTAAGCTATTCAACCATTATTGAAGCTTAAACACACTAGGAGATGTCGTGAAAACTTAAAATAATACTTTGCAAAATGTACACCCATCACTGAGGTGACTCTGTTGATCAATTTGTATTGAGTCTGGATATAGTATGAAACCTATACTAACTCCCCACCTGAGGCCTAGACAAATATTAGACTATTTCTTCCTCTCTGCTCTTTGGGATCCTTCCTGATAAATGTCTGGGGAAAAACATAAATGAATTATTATTTTTTCAAAATGCTAAAACCAAAAACCTGTCTAGATGATTCCTACTCATGGTGACTCCAGGTGTGTCAGAGCAGAACTGTGCTCCACAGGGTTTTCAATGGCTGATTATCTGGAAGCAGATCACCAGGGCTTTTTTCCAAGATGCCTCTGGGTGGACGTGAACCTCCAACCTTTCAGCTAGCAGCCAAAGGCTTAACTGAATGTACTACCCAAAATACTAGAGTCCCATTAACCTAGGTATGGTTGAAAATCAACAGTCTCATGGAAGGCATTGTTATGGTTGTAAATCTGATACTAGCATGATAAACTTTTTTATCTCAACTGAGCCAACTTTGCTTTGGAGAATGCCATTAAAATTCCCTTGTGGGTATTGTGAAATCTGGGCATTGTGAGTGCACAAGAGAGGGTGAAGATACCTAAATGGACAACTAAAGAGAATGAAGATACTCAAGACTGTCCTGCTTCTAAGAGGAGACCAGCTCACATTATAATACCACAACAAAACTCAATACATTTTTTTACACTGATATTTAAGGAATAAAACTAAAAATCCTTCAAAAATCAAGTCTAGTCAGTAGCCAATAAAATGATATTTTTCTTTTTCTTTCTCACATGATTCCCCCCCTCAAGTATATAGATCTAGTTTTTTTCTCTTTTCTGACTTCTCTCACTTAAGCCTTTATGACAAAACAACAGGTATTTCCCCTCATGCCCCTGCCACCCTAGTAAAAAGCAGGAGAAAAATAACACAAAGATTAAACAGAATCGCATTTAACATTCACTTTTGTGTTATCTGGTAAATTTCCTTCTCTTCAGGACAGTCACAGAGATAAACAGGCTGGGTTTAGACAGTCTCATCACTGGTGCTCCAAACTCTGCCAAGGGCCCACTGCTTTGTGAGAAATCCTGAGTCTGAGTGTTTCCCTCGGTCTGTAGTGCCTCTGCTGACTCAGCACTGTGTCTGCTGGGCTCCTCCCATGGGGCTGCCCCAGCGCAGGTCTCTAGTTGGAGGTAGAGGTGCTGATGTTTTATCTCAGGCCAGCGAGGAGCAGGTGAGCAGTAAGCATTCCTCTAAGGCTGGCCTCTACTGTGTAGTGACAAGTTTCACGATCATGCTGATGATCCGGGATCCTCGAGGACATGTACACAGATCCATGCTCGGATTTTTTATTTTATCCTGGAGGAGCTGGTCAAGTTCACCACGAAGTTCCTTTACTAATTCAGCCACCTGAAATGAAAGCCAAAATATAAGCAGCACTCAGGGCCACAGGGGAAAAAAGGCTATTAGAGGGAAATGCTCTGATTATGATTATTATTAGCCTATACTTCTGGTGTTAATGTAACCCCATTAAGGAGAAGGAAAAAAAAAAAAAAACCGAACACACTTTGGAAAATTTCTTGATGCAAATATTGGAATGCTCACTCCCTGGCAGTTCTGTAATATACGGAATGGAGTCCAATTATGAGTGGGTTCCTTTATCACATCTCATTTAAGGAAAAGATGAAATTTGGAAATACGGCTTTTCAGTCATATTCTCCTCACTAAACCATGCTCAACTTTTACTATATGCTCTGAAAGAAAAGCAGAAAAATGAGAAATTAAAAGTAGTAGATACTACTTTGGTGAATAGCGACTGGGGTCTTAAAAGCTTGCAAGTGGCCATCTAGATCAACGATGGGTCTCTCCTCATTCAGAGCAAATAAGAGTGAAGAAAACCAAAGATTAATGAAAACAATTAGTCCAAGTGACTGGTAACCATGTGATCCTCAGCCTATATGCCTGTGAAACCATAAGAACTAGATGGTGCCTGGCTACCACTGTCAACCTCTCAGGGAGGGATCTATGGAGGAGATCCTGGATAGAGTGGGAGAACAGTGTGGACAAAACTCAAAATCAGTTGGGGGGGGGGCGGAAAGGGACCAGGTTTGCTGGTCTGATAGAGCCTGATGAAACCACTGAGACTATGGCCCCTAGCTGCCCTTCAGGTCTGGAATTGAACCCACACCTGTTGCTTTCAGCCAAACAAAAGACAGGTATGAGCTGAGCATTTATATTAGTGTACATTTACATTAGTGTATCTACCAATTTACATTAGGTAGATACACTCTTTGGAGAGAATAATCATGGGACAATAGAAGGGCTGTGTATGCACAGGGAGACAGCTCAGAGGGCAGGAGTGCATGAGAGGGAAGGACACAGCGAAGAGGTGTGGAAGTGGGAGGGGAGCTGTTGCATTGTGGGAAATTGTAATCAATGGCATGAGACAAAGTGTATGTGAACTACTATATGGAAAGTGAATTTGCTCTGTAAACTTTTACCCAAATCACACACACACAAAAAAAAGTAGCAGATACTAAAAAAATCTCTTTGGCTTTTGGATACATTTTGTGTTTTTGTAGAGGGAGTAGCTCTGCACTTTGAATGACATTTTGCTTATGCTGATGTTGTTGCAGACTACAGATGTCTTCCTAACATTTGCCTGTCCCTCCCCCAATGTGCCCCAACCACAGTTTGGACCCTGATCTAATTCAAACATGTTCTTGCCAGAGTGAATGGCTCAGGTAATCCAGACCTTAGTAATCAGTCCATGATGCTCCCTTAACCAAAGGAATTGGTTTAGAAGGGAGATTTGATGGAGCTTTTAGGAAATAGGGCTTCTGTTACTCCTGGGCAGTGTGCTGCACAGATGTCAAGCCAGGATCTACTGCAGCCATCTTGCTCCCAAAGTGTGGTTGCTGTTATTGAGCTGTTGAGTCAAGCCAGCCCTGCCTGGCCCTCTGACCTGCACTGTCCAGTACAGCAGCCACATGTGGCTGTTGAGCACCTAAAGTATGGCTGGTCCAAACTGGTATGTGCTGTGAGTATGATACACATTTCATAGTTTAAAGATTTAGTATAAAAAGAGAATATAAATATCTCAGTAAGTTTTATACAGGAGTTCTGGTAACGTAGTGCCTAAGGCACTTGACTGCTAACCAGAAGACTGGTGGTTCAAACCCATCAGCCACTCCTCGGAAGGAAGATGGGGCAATCTACTTCCACTGCCTCGGAAACCCAAGAAGGGGTTGCTATGAGTCGGGTCCGACTTGATGGTAACAACAACAAGTTTTATACATTGGTTGCATGTTAAAATTTTTAAAACAGTTGGATGTACCAGGCTAAATGAAATTTATTAAAATTAAATTTACCTATTTCTTTTTACTTTCTTAAAGGTGGCTACTAGACAATTGCATATGTGGTTTGCATTATATTTCTATTGTACACCACTATTCTAATCTTTAAAAAAAGTGATGATCAGTGTGAACCTAGGCTTCGTTTCCTATCATTCTCAGGGCTCTGTTACTCCCTACTTAAGTCAAAAGGCCAATAAATTTCCTTTCATGTTTAAGGTACTGTTTCTGTTTCTTGCAACATAAGCATTCTAACAGATGGAAAGGTTAAAATGAATTTTTATTTCTTCGACACATGCAAAAAACAAAACAAAAAACCAAGTCCATTCCGCTGAGTCAATTCTGACTTACAGAGACACTAGAGGACAGAGTAGAACTGCCTCATAGGGTTTCCAAGGCTGTAATCTTTATAGAAGCAGATTGACACGTCTTTCTCCCACAGAGCTGCTGGCGGGTTCAAAATGCTATACTTTTAGTTAGCAGCCAAGTGCTTAACCACTGTATCACCAGGGTTCCTTTCTTCAATATATATTCCCCCTTACATATTGCTCCTAGAGACTTAAGTGGTGAGTAACAGAAACCTGAGAATAATAGGAAACAAAGCCTAGGTTCACATCCATCATCCCTTTTTGTAAATGGCAGTGAAATCAGGATTATTTATTTATTTCTGCTTATCTGTATCTTCTGATTTTTCTTTGGTGAACATGTATTATTTGTGTGATATTAACATTACAACTTCTGTCCTGAACCTGCCACATCAAGTGCCCTGAGCTCTGGTGTGCTTCCAGTGTACAGGGTGGGGACATACTTCAGCCACACTCTTAATTAGCCTCCTGTTGAAACCTTACCATTCTTCATTAGCTTGTTAGCTCTGCTGTCCTGGACACCTAAAGGAATGCCCTATGCTTCATATTATCAAAATCCACTGTGGGGGGACATCAAGCTCAATTGGCATAACTACTATACAAAACATTGTTCCACCTACTACTTTGGCGAGTAGCGACTGGGACCTTAAAAGCTAGGAAGCTGCCATCTAGATGCAACAATGGGTCTCTCCTCGTCAAGAAGAAAGAAGAAAACCAAAATTAATGGAAACAATCAGTCCTAGTGACTGGTACACCATCCGATCTGCAGCCTATACAACTATGAGACCAGAAGAACTAGATGGTGCCCAGCTACCACTGCCATCCACTTGGAAGGGATGTAGGAGATCCTGCATAAAGAGGGAGAACAATGTGGTACAAAACTCAAAATCATTTGGAGGCAAAAAAAAAAAAAAAAGAAGATGGGGACCAGGTTTGCTGGTCCAATAGAGCCTGGTGTAACCACTGAGACTATGGCCCCTAGCTGCCCTTCAGGTCTGGAATTGAACCCACAACTGTGGTTTCCAGCCAAACAAAGTACAGGCATGTGACTTAAACATTTACCTCAAGTAGACACACGCCCTGGAGAGAACAATCATGGGAGAAGGAAGGGCTACTTATGCACAGGGAGATAGCTCAGGGTGCAGAAGAGTATGAAGGGATGGACACTGGGAGGAGGTAACTATGGGGAGGAAGTGGGAGGGGAGCTGCTGCATTGTAAATTTTGGTCAATGACATGAGACAAAGTATATGTAAACTGCTGTATGAAAAGTGAATTTACTCTGTAAATCTTCACCCAAATCCTAATAAAAAAAAAAAAAAAAAAAAAAAAAAAAAAAAATCTACTGTGGGCTGAATCTCACAGACAAATTATCCCTTTACCTGATGGGAGGCAGCTGCAAAACGGATCCAGCCATCATCCAAGGAGACCACAAACTCTCCCCTCTGAAGCTGTACATTCACTTGGCCTCCTCCAAACAAGACCAGTGGGTACACAGACACCATGCTGCAGTCTCGAATGAACACTCGACTAGTTTTGATCTTCTCGTGGTATACCAGGTAGGGACTGTCAAAGTGTCTGACCTGTAATGGAAAGCCTCAGGTGACTACAGGGAAATCACTGGCAACGTGAGAGAAACTCCACCAGTCCCATGGATTTACATTAATGACTCACAAAGTTTCACCTCCAGCCTGTTCTTCCTCTGAGCTCCAAACTGGTATGTACAACAGCCTCCCTAACATCTCTACCTAGACATCCATTAAGCGCCTCAAACTTCTCATGTTCAAAAGGAATTCTTGGCTTTCCCTCCTGTCTGTAGTGCTTACCATCTTAGTGAAAGGCACTCTCACTCAGCTGCTCAAGCCCCAAATTGCAGAGCCATCTTTGACTGCTTTTTCTCTCATTCCATTTATATCATCACTAAGTCTCAACAGCTCTACTTTTTAAACACATAATGAAATGACATGTTCTTACCACTTCTACATCATAGTCTCACAGACACTACTGCAGCTGCTTCCTATGTGCTTGCTCTGCTTGTTAGTTTGCATCTTTACAGTCTATTTTCTGCACAGCACCCAGTGATCTCTTAAAAACATAAATCTATGACCCATAATGCTCCAATGGGTTCCTATAAGTGAATTTATTAAATTCTTACTGGGAGTGCCAAGGTCCCACCTGCCCTGACCCCCTGCCTGCTTGTCCCACTGCCTCTCCTCCCTCGCCGCTAATCACTAGCGCTAATCAGTGTTCCACTGATGCTGGCTGGTTGCCTTCTTGCACTCTCTGGAATGCACCAAATATGCTTCCAACCCACAGTCTGTTTTCTCTGCTGAAATGCTGTTTCCTTAGCATGTGCCTGTCTTGCTCCTTCACTTCATTTAGGATCTACTTAATTGTCCTTCCTGACCACCCTACCCTGTCTAAAAGGGCCCCTCTCCTGTCACTGTCTATCCCTCTACTTTGTTTTCTTTTTCTTATTATTTATTTTTGCAGTGTTCCCCACCCCCTTTATTTTCCTTTATAGCATTTGTCACTGACCTGAGTATTTGTGTGTGCATTTCTTGCCTGTCTTTCCCACTAGAATGTAAGCAACTTGAAGGCAGAGATCTTGTCTATCTAGTTAATCTACACTCTTCAACGGCCTGCAACAGGGCTTGGCACACATTACAAGATACTGTGATAAGTGCAATAATGGACAAATGCATCCTACTTGATGGTGGAACAGTGGAAGAGCAGCTTGGAGGGAGAAGGCACCAAGGAAGTAATTATTTTATTTGATTTTTTTACTTTTACCGTGGTGAAAACATAAACAAGACATTCATCAACATTAACAACTTCCACATTTACAGTTCAGAGATGAGGAAGTAATTCGTAATAGAAGTATGAAGGATAAGAGCTTTCTGGGGAATGGAATGTCATTCCAAGCAAAGAGAATAGCATGTCCAATGGCCTGGCATTTGGGGACACTGCTCATAGTCTGGTATGTCTGGAGCACACAGAATGACACAGGAACAAAGTGTGGGGGACACAGTCTGGGGAAGGTCCAGAACATGAGGGATCATGTGACAGTGTTGGCAGTACACTCCACATATGGAAGAGTTTCAAGCAAGGGGATGACATGGTCAAATGTATTTGTAATTTTGACAGCAACAGTATAGAAGATCGGTGGGAGAACACACCATAAGTAAGATTATTATAATAATTCAGGTAAGAGATAGATGTTTGGGGTTTGAACTGAGGAAATGGCAGTTCAAGAAATGGTAGAGACAAGAGGAGTATGCATATCTGAGATATCAATAAGGCAGAATTGCTGAGACTTGGTGACTAATTGGACTGGAGTAAGGAGAAAAAGAACAGGAGTCTATGAGACTCCTGGTGTGGTGCACTGAATTACTTGGTATGGCTCTTCTGGCCATGGTCTTTGTGACTCCGACCAGATAAATGGGTGGAACTATTTAAATGTGAGGTGCTTGAGGTCTATCAAGGGGATTAGACAGTTTATTAGTAATGTAAATAGGGTGCCCTTGTGGGGGTGGGACCATGCAAATAAGGTATATGGAACCCTAATATAGGGATTGGTCAGTTTTATCATCCAATTAGCTTAAAATGAGCCATCCCAAAGGCAGAAAGGGGGAATCTCACTACGATCAAGACACAGCAACCAGGAGTGGAGTATGTCCTTGGATCCGAGATACCTGTGCTGAGATGGCAGAGAACTGGCAGAAAGATGGAAGAAAGACAGTGGCAGCAACAGCGGCAGCAGAATCAAGAGACAGAGTGGCAGGCTTGCTGGCCCATGGAGCAAGAAAGCTGAGTGCCTTTGGGCAGGAGGCTCGCTGGTGGATTGGAATGCACCTACTGGCAGAGCTAAAGGAGCTTTGTGACACTTGCTCCAGCAGGGCAGAGGTCAGGCCGAGAGGCAAGGGCCAAAGAGAGTGTGCCTTTGGGCATGGCCGAGGGGAAGCTGTCTTAATTAAAGAATTGGATCCTGAACATTCCTGAACCTGTTACTTCACTAATAAATCTCATAACTGAGAATATTGTTCTTTGTGGTCACTGCAACAAATTATCAAACCCAACAGAGAAGTAAAGAGTGCTGTGGGAGGGATGGTTGGTGTCAGAATTGGTAAAAAGGCTGAAGGGTGGTAGCATGTCTGGCCTCATAGAAATAAACCTTGGCCAGATGTTGCTGCTGTCTCCCTCCCGGTTGTAAGTTAGAGAAGGTCACAGGATGCTGCCCCAATGTCCTTTTTACACCTGGGTTCTGATGTGGGTAGTACCATTAACCAAGACAGAAACCTAGGAAGAGAAGAGGGAACTGGGAGACAATGAGGTTGATTTGCAGCTTTTGACTGAGATGACTGGAAAGCATCCAGCTGATGATTTCCAGCAGGAGAGCTCAGGACAAACCCCAGCTCTGGAGACAGAGATTCGGGGGTCAGAGCTCTGGTAGCACAGTGCCTAAAGCATCTGACTGCTAACCAGAAGGTTGGTGGGTCAAACCCACCAGCCACTCCGCAGAAGCAAGACTGGGCAATCTACTTCCATAGATTTACCACCTTGGAAACCCAGTGGGGGTTGCTATGAGTTGGAATCTTCTTGATGGCAGTGGTTTTTTTTTTGTTGTTGTTGTTGCAATGTGCAGAAAGGAGCTCAGGTGGTGCAATGCCTAAGGCATCTGACTGCTAACCAGAAGTTTGGCAGTTAAAATCCACCAGCTTGCTCTACGGAAGGAAAATGGGGCAATCTAGTTTTTTTTTTTTTTTTTTTTTAAATGCATTTTATTGAAATATAATTTATGTACAGTGAAATACACAAAACTAAAGTGACATGGGTCAATGCTTTCTTTTTGCAGTGTTCCCTCCCCTCCCCTCCCACCGCTGGCAACCAACAAAGAAAGTTTCCCTCCGTATATAAACCTTTCCTTGACTTTCCACAACAACGAACTAATACTGTATTTGTCCTTCTGTGATTGACTTATTTCACTCAGCATAATGTCCTCCAAGTTCATCCATATTATGAGGTGTTTTGCAGACTCGACATTACTCTTTGGGAGCTTTGGTGGCATAGTGCCTAAAGCACTTGACTGCTAACCAGAAGGCTGGTGGTTCAAACCCACCAGCCACTCTGCGGAAGGAAGGCTGGGCAATCTACTTCCATAGTGATACTGCCTGGGAAACCCAAGGAGGGGTCGCAGGGAGTTGGGTCCAACTCGATGGCACATAACAACATTATTCTTTAGTGCTGCATAGCATTCCATTACGTGTATGTGCCATAGTCTTCTGCTATAAATCTCTGAGATAAGTCCCTTGCCAGTTACGTAATTATTGGCAAATACGAATTTGTTGCTGTCATTTTTATTATGTGCTTTTTGTGGTGTTGATTTCTTTGTTCCATATAATTTTCTATGCTGAGCTCATTTTGTTTATGAATCGTTTTATCGCTTCCTTCATTGCTATTGTTTTAGTATTTGCTGAGTATTTATGCTGGTCCTCTTT
The DNA here is from genome assembly GCF_000298275.1 of Orycteropus afer afer. Lineage (NCBI taxonomy): Eukaryota > Metazoa > Chordata > Mammalia > Tubulidentata > Orycteropodidae > Orycteropus > Orycteropus afer. Next base: position 3,660,615 of record NW_006921718.1, on the reverse strand, counting down.
TTTGATGTGAAGGTTTATCATTTTTCTTTGAGGTTACCCTATGATTTATAGTTTTCTTTCCAAGTTTAGAACAGTCTGTTCTATCTTGTAGTTGTCTTGATTTCTCTACCATCTAGAAGTTCTGTAATGACACAGTTTTTTCCCTTTTTGGTTTGTAGTTGTCCTCATTTGTCAATTGATGTCTCTGGTTCCCTGTTTACAATCTTGTAGGCTTATTTACTTTGGATACTTCCATAGCTGGGTTGGTTTCTGGGTTATATCATCATATGTGTTAATGTTCAGTTGTTGTTGTCTGTTGTTGCTTCTCTGTCCAAAGGGCTCCCATTAGCATCTCTTGTAAGGCTGGTCTGGTTTTAACAAATTCTCTTAACTTCTGCTGATCTGGAAATGTTCTAATTTCACCATCATATTTGAGGGACAGTTTTGCTGGGTACCTAATTCTTGGTTGGAATTTTTCTCTTTCAGTGTTTTATATATACTGTCCCATTGTCTTCTCATTTGTATGGTTTCTGTCAAGAAATCTGAGCTTAGTCTAATTGGTTGCCCCTTGTAGGTAACTTTTTGTTTTTCCCTTGCTGCTCTCATGATTCTTTCTTGTCCTTGGTTTGGTAAGTTTGATGATGATATGTCTGGGTGATTTTCTTTTGGGGTCTATCCTGTTTGGGGTTCGCTAGACTTCTTGGATGGATATATTCTCATCTTTCATAATACCAGGAAAATTCTCTTCCAACAAATCAACAATTTTCTCTGTGGTTTTATCGGTCTCCTTCTATTCTGGAATTCTGATTACACATAGGTTATTTCTTTTGATGGTATCCCACATGAAGCTTAGGCTTTCTTCATTTTGTTTTAATCTTTTTTCTGATTTATCCCTTTCCAAAGACGTGTTCAGGTATTTGCCTTCAATCTCCTGAATTCTGTCTTCCATTGATTCAATTCTGCTCCTTTGCCCATTCAATATCTTATCTACTTCTGAAAATTTAGTATTAATCTTTTGGATTTCTGTGTATAGACTTTTGCAAAAAGGGCAAGGAGGCCACATGTTCTGACTTCCTCTAATCCCACAAGAGGAAGGCAGAATCACCATCAATAGCCCAAGGCCTATTACTGCAAGGCCAGACATGCTGCCTCCCTCGAGCCCTTTCACCAACTGTTCCTCCCAAAGCACCACCACCTCTCTCCTGGGTTCGATAATTTGCTGCAGTGGCCACAAAGAACTCACAGATTATGGGGTTTATTAAGGAAGCACCAGGCTACAATTCAAGTTCAGGAAAAATGCTCAGTCTCTCTCCCAGCCCACTGTCTCTCAGCCAAATCTCTCACAGTCTCTCCCCCAGCAGTGCATGTCCCTCAGTGTCTTACTCAGCAATGCGTGTCTCTTGCATCTCTTTCCCAGAAGCACGTGTCTCTTTCAGTAGCGCATGTCTCTTTCAGCAGCACGTCTTCCTCAACCAGCAGTCAGAGAGAGTTCTGCCTCTAGGAGGCCTCCTTTTGAGCTTGGCAGAGTGGCCAAACCAACCAATCATAACAACAGAATTCTAAGCACCTGAGAGTGAACCTCCCATAACATTGTGTTGTGCCACGCCCAACAGAAATAACCCAGGTGGATAACATTTACAATCAGGAGCTCCTCAGTTGCTCATTATACCACTGAGTTTACAATGACTTATGGGTAGAAAAGCCATACCAAGTAATTTACTACACTGCAACTTTGTATCATTTCTAATTTTTCATTTATTTTGTCATTTTGTTCCTGTTTTGTCTTTTGAAATTGTTCTAGGGTTTTCTCTGTGTTCTCCTTGATCTGTCTCTCAATTTGTTGAAGATACCTAAATATAATTCTTTTGAATTCCTTATCAGGGAGTTCCAATGCTGTATCTTCCTCAGGGATGTGTTTTGGGTCTGCATCCTGGTCCCTTGTTTCTCCTGCTTTATCTTGCTTCTTTGGTATGTTGGAGTGGCTTGCCCACTATTTTTGCTTCTTTGTTTTGTTTGTATGTTATCCATGCCAGCAGGGTACTATGCTGTACCCTGCTCCTCTATTCATTTAGTTGACAGCACTTACACACTCAGCACCTGTCTCCTTTCCCATTGTCAGCCTCTCGTATGAGCCTGCTGACCTTGACAAACAGAGCCTATTCTTAGGTCCCTGGAATCCGAATGAGTATGCTGTCACTTTAAAATCCAAAATGGTTACCACTTGTAAACATTCAAAATGGCTGCACCCTCAGTCACTTTAAATATCCAATATGGCTGCTCCATCGGTCACTTTAAATATCCAAAATAGCTGCCACGTGTAAATAATCAAAATGGCTGTGCCCTCCGGACAGTGGAAAAGTCAACAGCTCAGGTCGTCTCCCTCCTTGCTGTTTCTCTTTCTAGTCACAGGTCACCAGCGCAGTCATCCCTGCAGCCCTGGTGACCAGGGCTGATCTTTAGGTCAATTCTCAGATCCCAACACCACTTGGAAATATTCAAGCTGGTTGGTCCCATCAGAGTAGCTGACAGTCCGCAGGTCCGACCATCTCTGCACTCACTATTTTTATTCAGGTTTTTCCACTAGTTAGTGCCTAATCTACTTCTGAATAGTTACTTTCAAAGCTCAAGGGTCTAAGATTATCTTCTGTATCTCTGTCAACTGGCTTTTCTTTTCTTTGTGGAAGAAGGTCTATGTTGCCTGTCTGCTTATTCCTCCATCTTACCAGAAGTCCGGGGCAATCTACTTCTGTAAAGATTTACCTCCCTGGAAATCCAGTGGGGGTCACTATGAGTTGGAACTGACTCAATGGCAGTAGGCTTTTGTTTTGTTTACAGTGTATAGGTGGCAGTTGGAACCACGATGTTGTGCATTTGGTAGTTCCAGAAGTGTATGTACATTACAGGGAGAAAATAAGGGTGAGGGACAGAACCACTACTTCAGGGCAAAGGAAGAGAAGCTAGCAAAGGACATGATCAGAGAGGATGATCAGAGATGTAACAGAAGAAAGTGCTATTTCAGAAGCAAAAGGAACATCAGAAACAGTTTCAAAAGAAAGGGACATCAGTTGTGTCAAACACCACAGGGAAATAATCACAGATGTGATCACTAGGAGGTGACTCATGACCTTTGATCGGTTTAGTGGACAATGGGGACAGAAGCATCACAGCAGTAGGCTGAAGGAAGAATGAAAACTGGGGAAGGGGGATCTGCAGGTATAGGTCATTATTGCCCCTCCACTTTTTTTTGGCTATGAAACTATATAATACAACGTTTTTCAAGGTAATATTTTGCATGTGTACAATTTAGTAACATGAGTTACGTTAACCATGTTGTACAACTATCATTACTATCCTATCTGTTGCCAAATTTCCATAATCATAATCATAGACTGCATTCTAAACAACGACTCTCCCTCTCCCCTGCCCCTGGAATCCACTAATAAACCCTGGTCTCTATGCATTTGCCTATTTTAGCCATTTCATATGAGGGCACAGATACAGCAAAGCAGTAACATCATGACTTCTTAAACTGCCATTAAAAAGAAGTGCTTTGCAGCTGAAGGGAGGCTTGAGCATTATTTTGCACTCAGTAGAATTTTCTTGAAACAGAAACAGTCTTTTCAGAAATAGTCCAATGTCTAGTCATTTATTCAATCTTCCCCAAGGCAACTGTGCTGCTGGGGAGAGCAAGTAATAGAATAGAGTTTGGCTGAATTTAAGGTACCCAAGCCTGCCATATGTAAACATAAAGACACATCACCATTCTGACCTGATAGTTCACTGAGGAAGGGTGAATGTGTACATATCCATCGTTCTTAGTGACAAACTTCAATTCCTCTGATTTTGGTTTCATTCTGACAGCTCCAATACTGGTCTTCTGAAATTTCCCTTCGGGGCTTTTCACCTACACAATAGGTATTTGAAAAAAAATAGATATATATTTTCATTGTCAGTATAAAATCAGTCTTCTTTGAAGGGCATTGCTGTTTTTCCCTTTTCTCGCTTACTTTGTTCCTTCTGAAAACAGTACACACACACATCTTTTATTTTTATCACTCAGAAGTGTGGATGTAGGTGCAGCAGCTCTGGGTGACTAGGCTGTACACCAGCCATGTGGAGGAGAAATTACATTGCTATTGTGGGTCTGCACCGATTACCAGGTACAGAGCTCCAATTGGCAATGCTAGACCAGGAGTCTGCTGACTCTCAATGTCAATCTCAATCCAATAATACCAAATACATTTTTTTCAAAACACAATAATACAATTCTATGAATAAACAGATGATTCCACTTGAAAACATAAAAGCTTCCATGTATATAAGAATTATATTTTTCAAACACAATGAACATGTTTACTGTGGAAAATATGTATTAGAAATAAAGAATAGAACATCAATGTAATCTCATAATTAAGAAATAACTGGTATTAACATTTGATTCCTATCATTTTAGTTTCTTTGCTAGATATTTGTTTATATATAGAGAGATAGCCATAAACATATACTGTAAAAATTTACCTATATATTGACACTGTGGTAGTTAAATTTGTATGTCAACTTGGCTGGGCCTAGTTGAATGGCTGGGAAGCTGGTGGTAGTTATTCCCCATGATGAGACTGGCAATCAACTCCATGGTGGGATATACCTCAAGCAGCTGAGTAGCTGCCTTTGGGATGTGATCTGTTTCCTGTATATAAGGAGTTTCCCGTATATATTTGGGAATGGTCTCTAGCCTATGGTACGCTTGGACCCTGCATGTAGCTGGGTCATTGTTTCAGCAGCCTGCCATGCTTTGCCGACCTTGGGACTTACAATGGACTTAAATTAATGGCCTGCTGTGTGGTTTGGTAACAGTGGGACTGTGCCATTTTATTTGTCAACCTTGGGCTTGGCAGCCTCAGCAGCCAGCAGCTGACGGAGTTAAGAAACATCTCTAGCTCCAGTCGGCTAGGAGCAGGAGGCAGAGCTGGATCCCAAGGTTGAGGGGCTTTCACCCAGCCCCTAGAGCCTGGCACTTTGAACTTGGACTTAAAGCCTCCAAATTGTAAGAGAATAAACACCTGCTTGTTAAAGACATACCATTTGTGGTATATTCCTGTCAGAGCAGCACGAGGTAACCAGAACACATACTAAAATAGGATCATTCTTTTTAATAAACTACTTTTCTGATACCATCTTTCCATGTTGTTAAATATTTTCCTACAGCATAATTCTCGATGACTGTTACCTTGTAAGGATCTATAATTATTTAACCAATAAATTCCCTATTGCTGGAAATTTAGATTATCTACAATTATAAACAGTGCTCAACATTCTTCTATGTGGTTATTTCTTAGTAAGAAATCCCTAGAAATGAAACTGCTATCTAGAAAGGGCATATTAATTAATATCCCCACCAAGAGGGAGAGTTATTTTTTGAGGCTCATGACAGAAAAATTAAATAAATTTTATTTTGCTTTTTTGGAAAGTAAAAAGAGGTATTTCTTGGTTGTTTTAACTTGCATTTTTTCATCCTAGTAACACAGCACATTAATTTGTATGCGTGTACTGCCCATTCCATCATGTCTATTTATCACTGCCATCGAGTCGATTCTGACTCATAGCAACCCCCTTTGGGATGCCGAGGTGGTAAATCTTTATGGAAGTAGATTGCCAGTCTTCCTTCCATGGAGTGGCTGGTGTGTTTGAACTGCCAACCTTCAGCAGTCAAATGCCTTAGGCACTGTGCCACCAGAGCTCCTTTATGAGAGTTATTAAATGCATAGCCAGAACTATCACTTTTGGTTTAGTGTCAAAATTATATTATTATTCACTTAAAATTTTTTATACCACATGTATTATTTTCATTCCTACATTTTAAGTCTCCAAATGTATTTTTCTTGGAATTCTTTATTTTTCCCCCAAATTTTTTATTTTGAAACAATTATAGACTTACAGGAAGTTACAAAAATATACAGTCCCTTTGCCTTTCATTCAGCTTCCCCCCAATGGTAACACCTTACAAAACTGTAGTATAATATCAAAACCAGCAAATCAAATGATTTAAGGTAAATTTCAAAAGCACACAAGTGCTATGCCGAAAATGAACCATAATTTAAGCAGCAGATGGTAAGTGAGAATTTAACAAAAAGTTAAGGCCTTGATAAATGATTTAGTACTCTGTCAAATTCAAATTCTTTCTGAGTTTGAAACAGTCCTTGTTAGGACTGGATAATCAAAACTTAGGTAAAACTTCAAGAGTATACTCAGGTTAAGATCTCCAGAGGATGGCCACAATACTGATTCGTGTCATAAGTTTGTATCTAACTTTAGTCCAGAGTAGAGGGAATATGGAGAAATGTGAAATTATAGTAGAATCAAACTTATTTCTAACACAGAACGTTAGTTATGCACAGGTTGGCTGACAGAGTGACATTTCTGTCCATCTTAATTTCTAGAATGTCATAAAGTGCCAGGATTAAAAGGCATTTCATTTTATATAATAAATGTGTTACTGAATAATATATCTGACTGGTAGGACTGGAAATGTGCACTAAGGAGCTGCTATAAGGTAACATCCTTAAAAAGCATGCCTGTGTGTGTGTATCTCTTTCAGATGATTAATATGCAAGTCTTAACTTATATCCCTTGGCCATGAGTCAACAAGAAGTGGGAGGACCCACGAAAAATCTTCTGTTACCTGCACTACATTTGGATACAGAGCAGCACACAGCATTGCTGATATCAGCTTGGGGTTCTCAGCATTTGAATTTGCCTATAAGAGAAATACAGCATTAATCCTGTAAGTGCTTTTGGCAAGTAATATGGCTACTTCTGTCTGTGCCCTGGAATTTACCATTATATTTCATTTGATCGCTATCTTAAATAAAACACAAAAGGGCAGTGAGTTCCAACCATTTTGCTGGAAACAAATATTTCTTTGTAAGTAAAATATGAAGTTACTGGACCATATCCACATAAGACTCACTCCAAGGAGCTTTGCAGAGATTTATAAATTTCTTCCTAAATCTCTGCAAGGCAGTTACAAAACTAGTGGTCATAAAGGTCAGTAGAGAGAAAAGATTCTGGCATGTGAAATGTTCAGAAATCAATCACTAATTGCACTTAGAACAGAGGGGTAGCAGGCTCATCTTGAAGTGCTTTTCCTATAGTTTATGAAACACTGTCCCTGTTTGGAAAAAAGGTGGGGCTGATGTGAGAACACATTACTGGAAAGTTTATTCTACCTCTTTTGAACTTACCAAGAACCAGAGTGACATTTAAAAATTAAAAACAAGGAACATTTCGTTTGTTTTATCCCTGATCTAAGACTTCTTCCTCTCTGTGTCTCTCAAGTTCCTCTCAAGCATCTCAATGTCCCAGCTGTCACCAAGGTGTCACGGAGCTGGAGGTGGCTGCAAAACGCCCTAGTCCAGGGTGACACAGCCTCAGCCCAGATCTCTGCCCCATGTAACTAAGATAAGATTGCTAGTCTGCTCACTGACAAATAAATAAATAAATAAATAAAAAACGATGACAATTAAAAACAATTCTGTTTGTATGAGTGTTAGTCCATTCTCGTTGTTGTTGTTATTTGCCGTTGACTCTTAGTGACCCCTCCTTGGGTTTCCGAGGCAGTATCACTATGGCAGATTGCCTAACCTTCCTTCTGAGGAGTGGCTGCTGGGTTTGAACCATGTGCCTTCTGGTTAGCAGTCAAGTGCCTTAGGCACTATGCTACCAGAGCTCCTGATACTCATTGTAGAAAGAAGAAAATCAAGAATGCCACCAACCTACTGCTCACAGGACTCAGGTGAAGAATGACTACAAGTGTTCCCAAGTAAATGTTCGACGGCAGTGAGTTTGGTTTGGTTTGGAATGAAAGAGAAATTAGGACTGGATGCAGCTTGTAAGAAAGCCCTGGTGATCTGCTTTGCAAAAGGCTATTGCCATGAAAACCCTATGGAGTGGTTCTATTCT
>NW_006921718.1:3609255-3642317 GCF_000298275.1 Orycteropus afer afer | reverse complement strand
ACTACTGTCAACCACTTGGAAGAGGATCTTTGTAGGAGATCCTGGATAGACAGGGGGAACAATGTGGAACAAAACTCAAAATCATTTGGGAAAAAAAAAAAAAAAAAGCGAGGAACAGGTTTGCTGGCCCGATGGAGCCTGGTGGAACCACTGAGACAATGGCCCCTAGCTGCCGTTCAGGTCTGGAATTGTACGTACATCTGTGGCTTCCAGCCAAACAATAGATAGGCATATCAGTTGAGCATTTACCTGAGGTAGATACACTCCTTGGAGAGAATAAGCATGAGAGAAAGAAGGGCTGCTGAGGCACGGGGAGACAGCTCAGGGGGTAGGAGTGCATGGAGGGATGGACACAGGGAAGAGGTAACTATCAGGAGGAAATGGGAGGGGAAATGTTGCATTGTGCTAAATTGTGGTCAATGTCCTGAGACAAAGTGTATGTGAATGGCTGTATGGAGAGTGTATTTGCTCTGTAAATTTTCACCCCAATCACAATTAAAAACAAAAACATATCATTTAAGTGGATGTAGCACTGAGGCCCAGATGGGTTCATCAAATGGAAATGAAGATTATCTTGTCTGGTCATTTTCAAAAATGGCAGAAAATCAATCCTTTATTTAATTATAGTTTATACTTTTCAACACTGACTAGATTTTGGGTAGGTCTGATTTTCCTGGAAATTCTTAGGAATTGAGTTTATTTTGTTTGGAAATCTAACTCAAAGTGCTGGGACACTAATTTTTCCTACTTGCATTTGTACTCAAGTGCTCTTAGTTCCTTATATGTGCCAAGAATGGGAAGTGTTCTCTCCCAAATGGATACAGAACACTCATCTCGGCAGAACTCTCCTTTCTCCTACCTTGTGTCCCCACTGGCTTACACATCTTCCTAGGAACAAGGACGTTATGAAGTGGTTTACATTTAAATATCCCTTTTTGTAGCTGGAGAAGCCCTGATGGCACAGTGGTCATGTGCTCCACTGCTAATAGAATGGTGGGCAGTTTGAACCCACCAGGGGGTCCGTAGGAGAAAGATGAGGCCATGTGCTTCTATAACGATTTACAGCCTTGGAAACCCGATGGTGCAGTTCTACTCTGTCTTAGGGGTTGCTATGAGTCAGAATCTACTCCATGGCAATGGCTTTGGCTTTATTTTTTTGGTAACTGAACATAAATGTGACAAACAGAGCACAAACCTCTTTCTCTTCTGGCTTCTGTTCAAATACAGGCTGCATATCAGACAACAAAAGAGGTTATCATGATAATCAAAGGAATTGAAAGCTAAGCAGCACTACCCATATCATGACAACAATTTAACTATTTTGTTAGAATATCTCAAATACACGTGGATAACATGGCAGATTATAATAGGAGTTAAATATATCAGAGTTTTTATTTGATAACAAAGATTCATTGAGATACTAAAAGTCCTATAATCTGAGCTGGAGTTTAGTGGAAAGAGGAAATTCTGGTGGACCTCAGAGATCACAAAAAATATACACATACCCTGAATAAAAAGAATAAGTCAATTTACTAAGAATGAAATATAGAAGAAATATCCTCATTTTACTTAAAAATCTTAATGACTTCAGAAAATATTTATGACTGTACCTTGCATATAAAATATTTAGATCAATGCTTCTCAACTGTAGCTGCATGTCAAAATAACCTGGTGAATCCAATAACAACAATAACAGCAACAGCTGCAACTAGATGCCAAGGCCCCACCCTAGAGATCTAGATTAATTGGCTTGGTGTGGGACCTAGGCATTTTTATCAGTTTTCCAAAAGGCTCCCAAGGTGAATCTAATGTGCAGCCAGGTTGAAAACTATTAATGGCCTGCCATGTGGGTTGGTAACATCGAGACTGTGCCTTTTTACTTGTCAACCTTGGGCTTCGCAGCCCCAGCAGCCAGCAGCTGTCTGAGTGAAGAAAAGTCTCTAGCTTCAGTGGGCCGGGAGCTGGAGGCAGAGCTGAGCCCAAGGCTGAGGGGCTTTCACCCAGCCTCTAGAGCCTGGCACTTTGAACTTGGACTTAAAGCCTCCAAATTGTAAGAATAAACTGCTGTTTGTTAAGGCCATCCCATTTGTGGTATATTCTTGTCAGAGCAGCACTAGGTAACCAGAACACCCACACAGTTGAATGCTTTTGAATAGTCAATAAAATTCAAGTAAACATCTTTCCGGTTTTCTTTGCTTTCAGCTAAGATCCATCCGATATCAGCAATGATATCCCTTGTTCCATGTCCTCTTCTGAACCCAGCTTTCATTTCTGGAAGTTCTTGTTAATATACTGCTGCAACTGTTTTTGAGTTATCTTCAGTAAGATTTTATTTGCATGTGATAATAATGATATTGTTTGATAATTTCCACATTCTATGAGATCACCTTTCTTTGGTGTGGGTACAAATATGGATGTCTTCCAGTCAGTCGGCCAGGTTGCTGGCTTCCAAATTTCTTGACACAGATGAGTGAGTGCCTCCAGTGTGGCATCCATTTGTTGAAATATCTCAATGGGTATTCCGTCAATTCCTGGAGACTTGTTATTTGCCAATTCCTTCACTGCAGGTTCACCTTCTTCCTTCAGTGCCACTGGTTCTTGATCATATGCCACCTCCTGAAATGGATGAGCACCAACCAATTTTTTTTGGTACAGTGACTCTGTGTATTTCTTACATCTCTTTTGATGTTTCTGCATCATTCAATATTTTGCCCATAGAATCTTTCAATATTGCAACCCGAGGCTTGAATTTTTTCTTCAGTTCTTTCAGCTTGAGAAATGCTGAGCATGGTCTTCCTGAGGTCTCTTATTTCATCTTTTTAAAAATATTAATATATAAAACTTATTAATATGAGGTAGTTTATGAAGTAATTTAATTTAGACCAGTGCTTCTCAAACTTTAATATTCATGTGACTCACCTGGGGATTTCTCATTCGGTTGGTCTGGGTAGTCCTGTTGTTAGGTGCCATTGAGAGTCTATTTTGTCTTATAGTGACCTTATGTACAACAGAATGAAATATTGCCCAGTCCTGTATCATCCTCATTGAACCCACTGTTGCATCCATGAAGTCAATCCATTGTGTAGAGGGTCTTCCTCTTTGTACTGACCTTCTACTTTACCAAGCATGATATTCTTCTCCAGAGGCAGATCCCTCCTGACAATATAACCAAAGCACGAGGGATGAAGTCTGGTCATCCTTGCCTCGAAGGAGCATTCTGGCTGTATGTACTTTGTGCAAAACATATTTGTTTGTTCTTCTGGCAGTCTATGGTATATTCAATATTCTTCACCAACACAGTAATTTGAATGCATTGATTTTTCTTTTGTTTTCCTTATTCATTGTCCAGATTTTGCATGCATATAAGGTGATGGAAAATACCATGGTTTGGATCAGGTGCAACTTGGTCTTTAAAGTGCCATTTTTGCTCTTTAACACTTTAAAGAGGTCTTTTGCAGCAGATCTGCTGCTGCTTCCATAAGCATTAACTGTGGATACAAGTAAAATGAAATCTTTAACAACTTCAATATTTTCTCCATTTATCAGGACTTTGTTTACTAGTCCAGTTGTGAGGATTTCTGTTTATGTTGAGATGTAATCCATACTGAAGGCTACACTATTTTCTTCAGTAAGTGCTTCAAGTCTTCTTCACTTTCAGCAAGCAAGGTTGTGTCATCTGGTATCATGGATTGTTAATAAATCTTCCTCCAATCCAGATGCTGTATTCTTCTTCACACAGTCCAGCTTCTTGGATTATATGCTTAGTATACATATAGAATAAGTATGGTGAAAGGATACAACCCTGATGCACTCCCTTCCTGATTTTAAACCATGCAGTATCCCTTGCTCTGTTCAAAAGACAGCCTCCTGATCTATGTACAGGTTCCTCATGAGTACAATTAGGTGTTCTGGAATTCCCATTCTTCTCAGTGTTATCCACAATTTGTTATGATCCACACAACTGAATGCCTTTGCATAGCCAATAAAACACAGTTAAACATCTTTCTGGTATTCTTTGCTTTCAGCCCAGATCCATTTAACATCAGTGATGACATCCTTCATTCCACATCCTCCTTTGAATGTGGCTTGAATTTCTGGTAATTTCCTGTCTATGTACTGCTGTAACCATTTTTGAAATATTTTAAACAAAATTTTACTTGCTTGTAATACTAATGTTGTTTGATCACCTTTCTTTGGGATGGGCACAAATATGGATCTCCTCTAGTCAGTTGGCCACGTATCTATCATCCACATTTCTTGGCATAGACAAGTGAGCACTTTTAGTGTTGCATCTGTTTGTTGAAACATCTCAAGTGCTATTTCATGAATTCCTGGAGCCTTGTTTTTGGCCAATTTCTTCAGTGTAGCTTGGACTTCGTCCTTCAATACCATTGGTTCTTGATCCTATTCTATTTCCTGAAATGGCTGAATGTCAACTAATTATTTTTTGTTACCAAACCAAAAACCAAACTCACTGCCATCAAGTCGGATCTGACTCATAAGAACCCCTCCTTGGGTTTTCGAAGCGGCATCACTACGGAAGTAGATTGCCACGCTTCCTTCCGAGGAGTGGCTGGTAGATTTGAACCACCAGCCTTCTGGTTACCAGTCAAATACCTTAGGCACTACAGCACCAGAGCCAGTGACTCTATATTCTTTCCTTTTTTTTTTTTTTTTGACGTTTCTTGCATCATTCAATATTTTGCCCATAGAATCCTTCAATATTGCAACTCAAGGCTTGAATTTTTTCTTCAGTTCTATCAGTTTGAGAAATGCCAAGCATGTTCCTCCCATTTGGTTTTCTAAATCCAGTTATTTGCACATTTCATTATGTTGTTGTTATGTGCCATTGAGTCTGACCTGACTCATAGCGACCCCTCCTTGGGTTTCCAAGGCGGTATCACTATGGAAGTAGATTGCCCAACCTTCCTTCCGAGGAGTGGCTGGTGGGTTTGAACTGTCAGCTTTCTGGTTAGCGGTCAAGTGCCTCAGGCACTACGCTACCAGAGCTCCTTATTTCATTATGCTACTTGACTTTGCCTTCTTGAGACACTCTTTGAAATCTTCTGTTCAGCTTTTATTTCATCATTTCTTCCATTCCCTTTAGTTACTCTCCATTCAAGAGCAAGTTTCAGTCTCTTCTAACAACCATTTTGTTCTTTTCTTTCTTCCTTGTCTTTTAATTGACCTTTTGCTTTCTTCATGTATGATATATTCTTTTTTAAACTTTTTTATTGTTTGTTGTTGTTGTTATGTGCCCTTGAGTCGGACCTGACTCATAGAACCCCTCCTTGGGTTTCTGAGGCAGTATCACTATGGAAGTAGATTGCCCAACCTTCCTTCCGAGGAGATGCTGGTGGGTTTGAACCACCAGCCTTCTGGTTAGCAGTCAAGTGCCTTAGGCACTATGCTACCAGAGCTCCCTTTTAATTGTAATATGGGTGAAATTTTACAAAACAGATTCATTTTACATTCAACAGTTCATATGCTTTTGTTTCATGACACTGATTACAATCCCCACAATGTAATAGCTCTCTTCCCACTTCTGCCTGTGATCACCCTTTCCCTGTGTCCTTCCCACCTATACATTTCTGCCTCCCTAGCTTTCTCCCTGTGCAAGTGCTACCCTTCTGATCTCCCATGGTTGACTGTTCTAAGGAGAGTTCTAAGGAGACTGTTCTAAGCATCTCCCTGGTGTAACTGTTCAGCTTGTAGGCCTGTCTATTGTTTGGCTGAAAGTTAGCCATGGGAGTGAGCCCAATTTGAGACCTGAAGGGTGACTAGGGGCCATAGTCTTGGGAATTTAACTCTAACCAACTAGTAATTCTGGTCTTTTTTAGTGATTTTTTTTTTTTTTTTTTAATTTGTTCCATATTTTTCTCCCACTCTATCCAGGATATCCAGTTTTGATCCCTTCCTGATACCAACCACTGGTTGGCAGTGGTAGCTAGGCATCATCTAGTTCTTCTGGGCTCAGGGTTGTATAGGTTGAGATCCTCATGGTCCATTAGTCCTTTGGACTACTTGTTTCCATGTGTCTTTGATTTTCTTTACTCTTCTTTGCTCCAGATGAGGACAGACAAATAGCTGCACCTACAATCATGTATGATATTTTCTTGATGTTATCCCACAATTCATCTGGTCTTTGGTCACTGGTGTTCAGTAAATCAAATCTACTCTTGAGATGGTTTATAATTCAGGTGGGATATAATTAAGATCATATTTTGGCTCTTGTAGCCTTTTTAAAATTTCATCAGCTTCAACTTGATATGAGCAATCACTGGTCTGTTCCACAGTCAGCCTCTGGCCTTGTTCTGACTGATGATATTGAGCTTCTCCACTGCCTCCTTTCCATAGATGCTGTTAATCTGAGTCATGTGTATCCATTCTGGTGGGGTCCATGTGTACAGGTGCTATTTAAGTTGTTGAAAAAAGGTATTTGCAGTGAATACATTGTTGGTTTTGCAAAATTCTTTCATGCAATCTTTGGAGTCATTTCTATCACCAAGGCCATATTTTCCAATTTTATTTCCATCTTTCACATTTCAATCACTAGTAATTAATTACCAATGCATCTTGATTGCATGTTCGATCAATTTCAGATGCAGAAGTTGATAAAACTCTTCAATTTCTTCATCTTTGGCAACTTTCAATTTCTTCATCTTTGGCAACTTTCAACTTCTTCATCTTTGGTTAGTGGTTGGTACGTAAATTTGAATAATAGTCATATTAACTAGTTATCCTTGTAGCCATATGGATATTATCCTATCCTTGACAGCACTTTTCTTCAAGATCGATCTTGAAATGTTCTTTTTGACGATGAATGTGACACCATTCCTCTTCTATTTGTCATTCCTGGCATAGTAGATCATATGACTGTCTGATTTAAAATGGCCAAAGCCAGTCTATTTCAGCTCACTAATGCCCAGGATATTGATCTCTATGGATGCCATTTCATTTTTTACTATTTCCAATTTTCCTAGATTCATACTTTGTACATTCCATATTCTGATTATTAATGGATGTTTACAGCTGTTTATTCCCATTTTGAGCCATGCCACATCAGCAAAATGAAGGTCCCAAAAGCTTTACTCTACCCATGTCATTGGGAGCTCTGGTGGCATAATGCCTAAGGCATTTGACTGCTAGCCAAAAGGCTGACAGGTTCAAACCCACCAGCCACTTCTCAGAAGGAAGGTTGGGCAATCTACTTTTGTAGTGATACTGCCTCAGAAACCCAAGGAGGGTTTGCTACAAGCTGAGTCCAACTCAATGGCACATAACAACAACAACAACCGTATCATTAATGTTGACTCTACTTTGAGGAGGCAGCTCTTCCCCACTCATATTTTGAGTACCTTCTAACCTAAAAGGCTAATCTTCTAATACTAGATCAGACAATGTTCTGAGGCTATTTATAAGGTTTTCAGTGGCCAGTTATTTCAGAAGTAGACCAACACATTCTTCTTCCTAGTCTGTCATAGCCTGGAAGCTCTGCTGAAACCTGTCTACAATGAGTTAACCTGCTGGTATTTGAAATAACAATAGCATAGATTCTAGCATCACAGCAACACCCAAGCCACCACAGTATGACAAACTGCCAGGTGAGTGGTGGTGGGTGGTCTTACTTCATCTTGAACAACCATTTTCACTCATTCATGCATTTATTCACTGAATCTTTACTGACTACTAAGTACTAAGCACTGTTCTAGGGACTGGGAATACAGTGGTGAACAAAGCAGACGAGGTCGCTGCTCTGATGGAGCTTATAAAACAGAAATAAATAGTGGTAAATGTATCAAGTGGTGGTAAATACTAAGAAAAACATTAATTTTGCATCACATCCTGACATATCAGTGTTTTAATATGAAAAAGTCCTTCTCCCTCCCCATCCCCCAAAACTTTGAGTAAAACAGATACTTTGCAATTCTGTACACCATCTTTATTTTGGCTTCTCATTCTGTATGAAAAGAGTCCTAAAACACTGTTACAACAGACAACAGAAACCCAGTCTTATGACACAGAAGATAATAAACCTTTGTCTTTTTTGTGTCCTTATTATTGGATATACAGTAGCTTCTAATGGGTGTAGAAAATCTAGTTCCATTGTTTTTAGTTCTTTGGTTTTGGGGCACTGAAGGGGTAGGGGATGGTTCACAGAGCCCTTTGAGGATCTGATGAAAACTGTGAACCCTTTCCCCAGGAAAACATGCACATGTATAATATACAATTTTGTATGCTATTTCAAGGGTTTATGGATCCAGGTTAAGAATGCCTGGTAGAATTATAGAAAAAACTAACTTCTATTAAATAGTAATCTTCAGATTGTCTTTCCTTCATGTGAAAACAAAAACAAAAAACAAAACTCATCATGGACTCAATTCTGACTGATAGTGATCCTTTAGGACAGAGTAAAACTGCCCCATAGGTTTTCCAAGGCTGTAATCTTTACGGAAGCAGACTGTTTCATCCTTCTCTTGTGGAGGAGCTGGTGGGTTCTAACGGATGATTTTTTTGGTTAGCAGCTGAATGATTTAACTACTGTGTCACCACAGCTCCCTTCCTTCATGTAAGCAAACACAAATTCACAGATTAAGAGGACAAATGGGGTCAACTGAAGATTTGTCAGAGAAGGCTGATCTCACACTCTGAGTCTATTCTTCACAGTTGCTAAAACCAAGCATACTCCAGAAAGTGAGATAAAGTTGCAACATCCTCTGGTGAGCTAGAACAACAGAAAGTGAATGAAAACAAACTACCAGAGAAACGACTCACCTGAAGAACTCTTCCTGACAAGAAGTTTTGTCTGCAGTAATTATAACTTGCACGCATACCTTCTTTTGAACTTAGCTGCCATCCCTAAATTTTGGAGAAAATCAAACTGAACTTACTCTGTTTTCAGATTCAATTTTGGTAATAAACCTCACATATTAGGTAAGGACTTACCTTATATGCTCGTAGAAGGGCCAGGTAATCACTGTTTGCAAATGCAAATTCCAACTTTTTCTGGTTAGCTTCCTCTTTTTTATCCCAGGGAGACACCTAAATGAGGAAAACCAGATTTGAAGCACACAGTTTCTCTGAGGTTTTAAATGGCATTCTCCTATTGCTGAAGCCAGGTGTCTTGGGAAAGCATTTTGTGTGGAACAAGATTACTCAGTGTGTGGCTAGTTAAAGGCATTATGTTAAATGGCACACTGTCTTCAGAAATCTGTCTGCCGATAACTAGCTCTTCTGGAGTTTTTTAGCCCTAAGGGGCATGGTGTCATCATAGAGCCACTCACTCTAAAAGCTGATCTAAAAGTTTAACTACTGTGTCTATATTTTATATTGTTCACCTTTTATACTTGAATCTCCCTTACTTCTCTACCCATAACTAATGCTTTCCTCCTATTTTCATAAGGTTTTACAGGCCCTCTTTTTCCCTACAAATTTGTAAAATCAGCAGAGAGCTTACTGTTCACTGTTCCTCCTCCCTGCCGTCATGGGCTGATTCTTTAATTATCCGGTGTCTCTCTGCTTTCTCAGGCCCTGAGGACTTGGGAGCTCTGGTAGCATAGTGCCTAAGGCACTTGACTGCTCACCAGAAGGCTGGAGGTTCAAACCCACCAGCCACTCCTCGGAAGGAAGGTTGGGCAATCTACTTCCGTAGTAATACTGCCTCGGAAACCCAAGGAGGGGTCGCTATGAGTCGAGTCCGACTCGAGGGCACATAACAGCACAGCACAGAGGACTCTAACATGAGTTACAGAAGTGCCTTGCAGACAAACCAATACTCTAGCTGCAACCATTGAAATCATTTGAACCAACTATAGTGCTTCTCTCTAGTTTTTGTTTGTTTTAATAACTTCACAGGGAAAACAACAACAAAACTTTATTTTCTACTTGGAAACAAAATTTGTTTCTTTGAAGAAAGCCAGTGGGGAGTGGATTCCATTTGGGAGGTTAATATTATGTTGACAGAACCTAGCAAAGGACAGGTAATCAGTCTTGGCTCAGGATGACATCAACATTTCTAATGAAGTCTCTCCGTTTTCTAATTAAAGAAAACAGCCAGTGAAAGGTTTATGTAGATGATTTGAGAAACAGAAAATGGAGGTCCTGCTCTCAGCATTGACACTGCTTTGGCCCAAGCAAGTGACCTCACCCCTTCGGGGCCTTAGTTTTCTCTTCTATTGTTAAATGAGGGAGCTCTACTAAGATATTTTACACAGATCTAAGATCTTTTATACAGATCTGTGAGTTTACAATCCTATGAAGTAAAACAGAAGAAAAATGATGACACTCATTTCCTACCTAAGGAGCCCTGGTGGTACAATAGTTAAGGGCTCAGCTGCTAAGTGAAAGTTGGTGGTTCAAACCCACAAGTAGTTCTATGGGAGAAACACCTGGTGATCTGCTTCAATCACAATTACAGCCTAAAAAACGCCATGGGTCAGTTATGTTCTGTAACATGGTCACTATGAGTTAGAATTGACTGGACGGCACCTAACATTTCCCTATCTATGTAAAATAAAAGCAGAGGTGGTCCCAGGGGAATAAAATACACTGATTGCTTTTTCCCCCCTAGATTCAAATAAAGTCTTTAATCTAAATGGTAAAAACCATGCATGCCAGGTTTTGCTAGGCACTGTAAGAAGTTGATGAATTCAAGGATCCCTATATTGCTGAAACTAGAACTGTAAAAAATAAAAGTGGGGGAGGGGAGAAGAAAACAAATGAAACTAATCCTATTAAATGTGGTGACATGTTTTTGTGGCATGCAGGGAGAGAATAAGCTCAGGAAAGGGGATAAGTACTGCTTCAGTTTCACTAAACTAGTGGAAACCTTTGCAGCTTGTGAGCAGATGACTGACTGATTCAGAAGTATTTTCTATCGTTCGCTTTGTGTCCATCCTGCAGTTTTAACTCCCTTTATTTTCCTGTCTCTTTCTTACCCACACTGCTCCATTTTCATTTTTAATCCTTCCTGTTGCCTTGAAGTCAAACATTTAGCTGGCTCTAATCAAGATTAAAAAAAAAAAATTATTGTGTTTTAGGTGAAAGCTTACACAGCAAATTAGGTTCCCATTTAACAATTTTTACACAAATTATTCTGTGCCATTTGTTACAGTCTTTACAGTGTGTCAGTTTCCTCATTATTTCCATTCTGTTTGTTCTGTTTCCAGGGATCTAGTTTTCCTTTCCCTCTTTGCCTTCTCATCTTTGCTTCTGAATAAATATTAATTGTCTGGTCTCATACGGTTAATTGTTTAAGGGAGCACATTAATCATGAGTGATATTATTTCATATGACAATCCATTATTTGGCTGAAAGGTGACCTGCAGAAATAACTTCAATTCCAAGTTCAGAGGGTATCTAAGGGCGACAGTCTCAAGGGTTCTTCTCGTCTCTATGGATCCAGTAAGTTGACTGCTTCTTAAAACTATGCAGGGACACGTTTTGCTTATTTACATTTTCTGATTTTTCTATAATGAGCAAGTAAAGCAGATACAATAAAAAGCACATTTAGATTATTTTAATAATGTAGATCTCTAGTTCTTAATCTGTATTTGAGACATGGAACTCTTTGAACATTTAATGAGTTACTTACATTCTACCCTGAAAAATTAACATAAAACATATGAGAATATTTTTAGGGAGCTCATACACCCACTGAAGTCCCTTCATGGTCCCCTTAGAGACCTGTAGAACTTCAGTTTAGATGAATGTTGTTTACTTACAAAAGGAGACTTAAAGGCCAAACTGGCAGCAATGGTGAGAGCAGGATCCAAACAGCGGAAGATGGACCCAAACAGCATCAGCTTGCCGATTCTCACATCCACGGGAAGAGAGGCCAAGTGATACCCAAGAGGGGTCAATTTCTCATCTTGAGTTAATGCTCCCAAGTCTCGTAATCGTATTTTGGAGGCACGGAGAGAATCAGTGTGTGGAGGTTCAATGAGACGAGAGAACACGGATTGGAGAGTATGAGCATTAAACATCTCTAAAATTTTAATTCTGGACAAAGAAAAAAAAAACAAAAATAATTTTTCAATCTTATTCTTGGGGTGATGATATAGAAGAATAAGCGAGTATTTTTCTTGAATGAAAATAATTTATAATTTCCCAGATATATGCTTTTATAAACTGACAGTGCTAGTTTCAATATTTTTTCAAAAAATGTCTTATGCCATCAAGCTCTCCTAGCAATAAATTATAGGCAAACTTTCAGATTCTGAAACTTTCTCAGATTCAGAATAAAATCCTTTCTTAACTTTCAAAATGGTTATCTCTATAGCAGTGGGTTCAAATAATGAAATAAAATTCAAATGATACTTACCCTTTCCCATCTGAATTTCCAGTTATTCACAAAATTAATGTTTCCTGTTTATGATAGCTCTTGAATAACTAGTTTAAAATTATTAACTTAAACCTAATTTCTGAAGAGAAAACTATCTAACAAATACAGTGAAACCTGTGAGAGTTGGAACTCCACAGGACTGCCTTGATTTTCCAGGTCTTGCGAGTTTTCTGACAGGGCACAAAACCTTTCCATCACTCATTTTAGGGGAAAATACTTGAATTTTCCTTCTCTGACAGGTTTCTGCTTTACACAGGTTCTAGCTTTTGCAGGTTTTACTGTATAAAATTTTATTTATTTTACTTCTAATTCCATTTTTAGATGTCAACCTATATACATGCAGTTCTATGTTTTTATGAATGTGTATATATTTAGTATCTAGCTTTTTCCTACTCAAGGTGTTTCACTTTAAAAACTGATGTCATACACTTACTTAAATTTCAAATTTATTTTTAAAAAGGTGAACCACATTGGCCTATGTTCTTATTGTTGTATATATGAGTGGTTTAAAATTATATGTGCTACATATATTACATTTTCCCATTATTCTATCCTCCCTCACTGGTCAATCAAGTTTTAAAACTCTCTCAAATCCCTTCATTCTTCTTCATTTGTGTGCTACTACCTTAGGTGTAATGCCTAAGGCATTTGACTGCTAACCAGAAGGATGGCAGTAGCCACTCTTTGGAAGGAAGATTGGACAATCTACTTGCATAGAGATACTGCCTTGGAAACCCAAGGAGTCACTATGAGTTGGAAACAACTCAACAGCAGTGAGTTTGTTTTTTTTTTAACCTTAGTTCAGCTCACTGGCCTTCCCAATTGCTTAAGATAGGACTTGAACACTTGAAAGCAGGGACTGTACCTATTTCCTACAGTATCCCTACTGCTTAACTCAATGCCTAGTGAATAAATGGTTCTCAAAACACACTGATGTGTGGTTACAGTACTGCATTGTCAGTGATGGCAAACACTGATCTACAGGTGGATAGATGGGTGGACAGGCTGAACGATTAGGTATGTCTATGCAGGGGTGAGTGTGCCCATGACCATGTATAGGGTTGGCAGACAATGTTTCTACAAGTGTATTTGTATGTTGTGTAAGAATTTCTAGGGATATAGTAGAGCTGACAAGGGACAAGGTTGTAGTTACTTCTTAGCCACAGCCAGCTACCCAGAGGGACCGGGTAGTTGGACCTGTGGACTCAGGACCATGGTCACAGGGGAGATCAAACTCAATTGACATAACATACTACACAAAAATACTATTCCACATCTTACTTTGGCAAGTAGTGACTGAGATCTTAAAAGCTTGCAAGCGGCCATCTAGATGCAACAATGGGTCTCTTTTCTTCAGAGCAAAGAAGAATGAAGAAAATCAAAGATGCATGAAACATTAGTACAAGGGACTGGTATACCATGCGATCCTCAGCCTGTACAACTGTGAGACCAGAAGAACTAGATGGTGCCTGGCTACCACTGTCAACCACTCGGGGGATCTATATAGGAGATGCTAGATAGAGAGGGAAAACACTGTGGAACAAAACTCAAAATCATTTAAAAAAAAAGGGGGGGGGGACCAGGTTTCTGGTCTGATAGAGCCTGGTGGAACCCCTGAGACTATGGCCCTAACTGTCCTTCAGGTCTGGAACTGAACCTATTCCTGTGGCTTCCAGCCAAACAAAAGACAGGCATATGAGCTGAACATTTACATTAGGTAGATACACTCCTTGCAGAGATCAATCATGGGAGAATAGAAGGGCTGTGTATGCACAGGGAGACAGCTCGAGGGGCAGGCATGCAGGGGAGGGAAGGACACAGGTAGGAGGTAACTATGGGGAGGAAGTGGGAGAAGGGCTGTTGCACTGTGGGAGATTACAGTCAATGTCATGAGACAAAGTGTATGTGAACTGCTGTATGGAAGATGAATTTGCTCTGTAAACGTTCACTCAATCACAATAAAATAATAACAAAAAACCACATCTGTGTGCAGGATGAAGGAAGAGCTAGAATATATTCAGTCAAGTAATTATTTCTCCCCTTTGGGTTATTTTTCATGTGCATAACTCTATTAAAAAAAAAAAGTGTAATGACTGGGTCCAAAGGCATAGATGATTTCAGAATTTTCACATAAGGCCAAGCAAATTTTTTTAAAAGGTTGAACCAAAGGTTCCCCAACCTTGATACATGAAATTTGATCATTTGCTCATTAAATCCTATTTTATGGTATTTGTTCTTGTTTGTTCAGGTAAATAATGCTATTTTCAAAATTTTTTTAATTACTTTGCTGTAATTAATAATGAAGTTTTAGGTTTCTCCTGTGATTGTTTAATATTGGTGCTGCCCAAAGCAGAAACTCCCTGATAGGTTGGATTACTTTCCTGATTCACAAATGTGTTCTATTTTCAGGGCCATCCTCTGCAATTTAAGTCATCTTTTTATGCAAAAAGTTGAAAAGAATGGCAAAGGCAACACTGAAGAGCTCTTTCTTTGCAAATGAATGAGTTCAACCATGTCCATACTTACCAAACTTCTATCAGGAAAAAGAAAACATGAGACTTAAATAGGGTGAGGAGGAGCTCTGGTGGTGTAGTGCCTAAGGCATATGATTGCTAACCAGAAGGCTAGAGGTTCGAAACCACCAGCCACTCCTTGGAAAGATTGGGCAATCTAGTTCCATAGAGATACTGCCTCAGAAACCCAAGGAGGGGTCACCATGATTGACTTGATGGCAATGAGTTTGGGTTTTTTTGTTTTGATAAACAAGGTGAGCAACATTTTGACCTTTTGGAAGCAGTACATAAAACACAAAAATGAAAATGTACCTTAGACACAGCTGTTCCAATGGCACTCTTTGTATTTCTGGTAGCTGCTGCTTTAACAGCTGGTGGTTATAATGATGGCTAGTGAACAGATGGAAGCAGACCCCAGAAGCAACACGGCCAGCTCGCCCTTTCCTTTGCAGAGCGTTAGCTTGAGACACAAAAGTATCCTCTAGACTTTCCATACCTTTGCTAGCATCATATCTAGAAAGAAATAGAAAATGTAAGAAAGAGTTATTTTAGAAATATATTTTTAAACAAATAATTTCTAAATATTTTAAAATTATTTCATAAATATTTTATAAATATAAATAAAATAATTGATTTTATAAATATTATAAATACTTATAAATGTGTCCAAGGCTTTACTTGACACGGGCAGACCAGAAGAATCACTAGACTTCAGCAGGACACAGGCCGTATGTGTCATGGGATACTTGAGACCCTGGAGTGTGGGAAGGGGGTACCTAGTGCTGATGTTAAATGGTTTCTAGTTCCAATACATACAATTTCTTTATTCAACCATTTTTTATTCAAATAAATGTAAAAGCATTTGAGGAAAAAGAGAGGAAAAATAAGTTATTTCCAAGATAAAACCTTAAACTTCCTACCTCCACCTATAAGATTCAAGGTCCTGGCTATAAATCACTCACATATCCACAGGTAGTTGTGGTAAAATATTTCTTAAAACAGTAACCATGTAGCTTAACAGCATTAGCCACTAGCAGTTATGTCACCCCTAACGTGGCATTTTTAGCTCTTAAATCACTAAAAGAGAATACCTCTTTTCTTTCATTTTCCCAGAATCGATGACATAGACAATATCATCAATGGTTATGGATGTCTCAGCAATGTTGGTGGAAATTATAATCTTAGTTACACCTACAGGAGGTTTTACAAACACAGCCTGCTGCTCCTCACTGGATAAAGATGAATGAAGTGGATGAATAACACATCTGAAAAGAAATAAAAACACAGTAAGTGTTCTAGTACGAAGCACTGAAATTGGATCACTAAGGGTGATTTTATATTAAAACAAACTATAAGACTCTGAGTATCAGCACCTTCTCTGCCAACTGACATCAAGGCCTAGCTCTTCTAAATGGACAGGCTCTTTCTGATCCTTACAAAATATTTACTCAGTTCTATAAATGAAAGCTGGCAGGATACTTCTGTAAGATCACAGCCATTGAGAGCCTGCTGAAGCACAATTCTATCTGACACACCCAGGGCTGCCATGAGTTGGAGATGACTCAATGCCAACGAGTTTTTTATGAACTAAAAATCTTGCATTAACCTGGGAGAAACACTGCAGTGCAGTTCTATAATAAATAATCAAAAGGAATAAATAGTTGATATTCTATAAATAATAAGGGTAGGGCAAACTAACCAGCAAAGAAACATTTTTTCACTGTCTTTAAATCCAGAGAAAGAGAGGCAAATACAGTAATGTAAGCTAAGAAACTTAATTCTTATATTTTTAGGGACTATTCACCTGTAAAATACTTTTCCTCTTAAATATGAAGATATACCCAGTACATCTTGCTACTGGAATAAGGAGCACTGAAAATCCTATTTCTTAAAAGTGTTATTAACACTTCTTTGTTACTAACACTGGCTCTCTTCCACATCCTTGTAAGGATCTGGAAACTGAAATTACACGTGAGTTTGCTGAGTTAGCATGCCTAGCAAAGAGAAATATATGTCTATTTTTTAATAGAATGGAAATAACTAAGGTCCTGGGACAAATATGTTCTCTATTTCCAGCTGGTATAAACAAACATATTCTTGAGTGACACCTGAGTCTAGAGATGCCTGTAAATGAGACCTTTCTGGGTATTCACCTTCGTGTAACTACAACTTACCGATTACTATGCCTGTTGTTGAAAAGAGAATTAGACTGCAGCTGTTCATAAAGCATTTTAATTTCTGCCAGTCCCGGTAAAAACACAAGTATAGCACCTGGGTACATAAAAAGAGTCAAATTGGAAAAGGCAAAAAAGGAAAAGCTCATATAGATGAGAAAGATTTTAAACTAAAAAAATGTATTAGTCCAAGAATTTTCTGTCAATTTTCTCTTCTTTGTACAGTTCCCACAGATTTAAATAAATAAGAAATTATGTTTTTGTACATTTTCTGACTTAATAATTACAAAGTGAATGAAGTATTATTATCCTTATACAACAGGAATAACTCAGGTGTAGAAAAATGTAATGATGTCTTAAGTTAAACAACAAGTTATTAGTACAGCTCTTTAAAGTTCTTTAAACATACTTCTTCAGTACACTGGCCATTGCATTTATATATATAAAGAGAGTTATCCTTTTAACTTTATAAGGTAGGAAGACTCTTTGCTATTAATGAATAAAATCCAAAAAACATTTTAATGGAAATTTGAAAAAGAAAGTATAAAAGGCTGGCCAATGTGGTCATCTAAATACAAATATATGTTGAAGAGGTAGCACACTAATTACTGTTTAATGGTTTCACAGAATTTATTGGATGCCTATGCCAGATTTGTGCTGGGGGCAATGAGATATGAAACATGAACTTATGACCTATTACTTATCACAGTTATTTTGCCCCACTAAATAAATAAGGAATCTAAATTATTTGTTAATTATCTAAATAAACAAAATGGAACTCTGAAGTAAGAAGGCCAAATATATTTTTTCAGGACTATTGTTAGCACTTTATAAAAGTACAAAAAGTTTTCACCTACATTATCTAATTGGAGCTTCATAGGAAGTCATTAAGAGGGTTATCAGTACCCTTACTTTACAGTGAGACAATGGCAGTCAGATGTGATTCAGTACCTTGGCCAGGTCATAGGGCTAAGAGGAGTGGTGGCTGGCCTCAAACCTGAGGTTTCTGGCACCAGATCCGTACTTTTACTATTACATACCCCATGCTGCTCTAAAATGCCATAAGATCTAAGAGTGTTCAAATAATCTACAGGCAGTCCCTGGGATTAAACACGAGATCCATTCCTAAGTGTGTCTTTAAGTTGAATTTGCAGGTAAGTCAGACCAGGTGCTTATGGTCATATTTAGACTTACTTTAGTGTGTAGTGCCTAAGGCATCTGACTGCTAACCAGAAGGCTGGCAGTTCAAACCCACCAGCCACTCCTCGGAAGGAAGATTGGGAAATCTACTTCCGTAGTGATGCTACCTCGGAAACCCAAGGAGGGATCACTATGAGTTGGATACGATTTGACGGCAGTGAGTTTAGTGCAAGAAAAGGCTTGAAGCCTTTTCAGTGATTTAAATGCTGCATGTGCAGCAAGTGAAGGTGATTGTGATGAAGAATTTGTTGCTGGTAGGGTTTGGTTCAGTCATTTCAAATTCAGGGCAAATTTACATAACATTAAAAGGCAAGTGCAAGCTGTCCATGAGTTGGATGCTTGTAACCCGGGGACCTACTATATATGTGTGGAAAAACCTCTGTCTGCCCTCATGGCTTGGCCATCTGTGTCAGGAAAATCTTTAACATCCACAAATTACATTCCACCTATGTATTTATTGTATCTATGCTGCTTTGAATCCAGGTAATTTTATGACATTACATTTGGTTGTTCTGCTTGAATTTCCACATACCCCCCCCCCCATATCCTTTTCCTTTGTGACAAAGTAAAATATTCAGTTTTGTGATAATGCATTAGCCAACTCTGGCTACTTGCCAAAAAAAGAAAAACAAGGCCCTTCAATAGTTTCATGTGGCTCATATGTCTCTTGAGAAAATACCACATGATGATGAAAATCTAAGCAGAAGAGGGAAGCCATTCCCATTTCTCTTAAGCACTGTATAATGAGCACACAATATGATTTTTTTTTTTTTTTAAAGTCTCTTACTCCATTTAATGAATGCCCAACACTGGCGGCTGCTGCTGTTGTTAGGTGCCATCGAGTCACTTCTGACTCAGAGTGGCTTTATGTACAACAAAACAAAACACGGCCTGGTCCTGTACCTCTTCACAGTTGTTGCTATGCTTGAGCCCATCATTGCAACTGCTGTGTCAACCCATCTCATTGAGGGTCTTTCCCTTTGTCATTGACCCTCTATTTTAGCAAGCATGATATCCTTCTTTAGGGATTGGTCCCTTCTGACAATATGACCAAAGTCTGAGACATGAAGTCTGGCCATTATCACTTCTAAGGAGCATTTCAGCTGCATCTCTTTCAAGCCAGATTTGTTCATTCTTCTGGCAGTCCACGGTATTTTCAGTATTCTTTGCCAATACCACAATTTGAAGGCATCAACTCTTCTTTAGTGTCCCTTATTCATTATCCAGCTTTCACACACATATGAGGCTCCTGAAAGTACCATGGTGTTCTGGTTACCTAGTGCCACTCTGACAGGAATATATCACAAATGGGATGGTTTGAACAAACAGTTTATTCTCTTACAGTTTGGAGACTTTAAGCCCAAGTTCAAAGTGCCAGGCTCTAGGGGCTGTGTGAAAGGCCCTCAATCTTGGGGTCCAGCTCTGGCTCCTGCTCCTGGCCCATGGGGCTAGAGGGATTTCTTAACTCAGACAGCTGCTGGCTGCTGAGGCTGACAAACCCAAGGTTGACAAATAGAAAGGCACAGTCCTGATGTTACCAAACCACATGGCAGGCCATTAATTTAAGAACATTGTAAGTCCCAAGGTCAGCAGAGCATGGCAAGCCGCTGAACAATAACATGGCTACATGCAGGGTCCAAGCGTGCCATAAGCTACAGACCATTCCCAAAGCTGCTTCTTATATACAGGAAGCAGACCACATACCCAAAGCACCTAGTCAGCTGCTCCAATAGATTCCACCATGGAGTTAATTACCAATCTCACCAGGGGGAATAACTACATTCAGCTGCCCAGCCGTTCAACCAGACCCAGCCAAGTTGCCATACAAATTTAACTACCACACATGGATTGGCTCAGGCTCACCTGGGTCTTCAATGTAACATCTTTGCCCTTAAATACTTTAGGTCTTTTGTAGCAGATTTGCTCAATGTAATACATCATGTGACTTCTTGACTGCTGCTTCCATGGGTATGGATCCAAGTAAAATGAAATCCTTGACAATTTCAATCTTTTCTCCATTTATCATGATGTTGCTTATTAATCCAGTTGTGAAAATTTTTGTTTTCTTTATGTTGAAGTGTAATCCACACTGAAGGCTATACTCTTTGATCTTCATCAGTAAGTGCTTCAAGCTTTCTTCACTTACAGCAAGCAAGGTTGTATAATCTTCATATTTCAGGTTGTTAATGAATCTTCCTCCAATCCTGATGCCTCATTCCTCTTCATGTAATCCAGCTTATTTTATTATTATTATTATAATGGATTATTAGTTTAGAATGCAGATTGAGTAAGGATAGTGAAAGGATACAACCCTGATGCATACCATTCCTGATTTTAAACCACATAGTATCCCTTTTTTCTGTTTGAACAAATGCCTCTTGGTCTATGTACAGGTTCCTCATGAGCACAATTAAGCTTTCTGGAATTCCCATTTTCTTAATTGTTATCTAAAATTATGATCCATACAGTCACATATTTTTGTAATGTCAATAACACACAGATAAACATCTTTCTGGTATTTGCTTTCAGCTAAGATCCATCTAGCATCAATGACAACTCTCATTCCATGCCCTTTTCTGAATCCAGCATGAATTTCTGGCAGTTCTCTATCAATGTACTGCTGCAACCATTTTTTACTTACCTTCAGCAAACTTTTACTCATATGTGATATTAATGATATGGTTTAATAATTTCTGCATTCTGTCGGGTTACCTTTCTTTGAAATGGACACAAATATGGATCTCTTCCAGTAAATTTGCCAAGTAGCTGTCTTCCAAATTTCTTGACATAAATGAATGAGTACCTCCAGTGCTATATCTGTTTCTTGAAACATCTCAAATGGATTTTTTTTTAGGAATTTTTTTTTTTTTTAGGATTTGGGTGAAGATTTACAGAGTAAATTCACTTTTCATACAGCAGTTCACATATACTTTGTCTCATGTCATTGACCAAAATTTACAATGCAGCAGCTCCCCTCCCACTTCCTCCCCATAGTTACCTCCTCCCAGTGTCAAATGGATTTTTTGCCACTGCCTTCAGTGCAGCTACTCTTTGTTTATTCGTGCAACAAATGTTTAATCTGTGCCAAGCACTGTTCTAGGATCTGCAGACTATAGAGGTGAACAAAAAATCCCTATTCTCAGGGAGCTTATATTCTACTGTAGAAGACAGTAATTAAGCAAAACAATAATTTCAGATAGCAATAAATGCTAGGAAGAAAATAAAAACCATTTGTGGGTATTAGAACAGAGGAAGAGGGGACTGCCACAAGAGTGAGTAAATCTGCCTTGGAAGAAATACAGTCAGAATGCTCCAAGAAGCAAGGAGAGCAAGACTTTGTTTCACATACTTTGGACATGTCCCTGGTGAAGGGCATCATGCTTGATAGAGTACAGGGTCAGAGAAAGAGAGGAAGATCCTTAACAAGATGGATTGACACAGTGGGTATAACAATGTGATCAAACATAGCAGTGATTGTGAGGATGATGCAGGACTGGGCAGTGTTCTGTTCTGTTGTACACAAGGTCATATTGAGTTGGAACTGTACTAACAACAACAAGGGGCAACAAATAGTAGATAGGTCAGAGAAAACCTCTCTGAAGAGGTGGCTTTTAAGCAGAAACTTAAGTAAAGGATTCACTCATTAAACGATCTAGGGAATCACTGGGGAGAAGGGACTGCAAGAAAGGTAGGAAGACCTCTGAGATAGGAAGGCATTGAGGAAGGGAGAAAGTAGTGCCGCTGTGTGGTACAGTAGCAGTGCTAACAGTGATAACAATATTGACAACGATGGTAAGTGCATTGGGTGTAATTATATTATCATTATTAGGGACAGATTCACTGGGCATTAACCATATGCCAAGGAGTCCTGGTGGTGCAGTGGTTAAGTGCTTGGTTGCTAACTGAAAGATCAGTGGTTTGAACCTACTAGCTGTGCCATGGAAGACAGATGTGGTAGTCTGCATTCATAAAGATTATAACCTTGGAAACCCTATGGGGCAGTTCTACTCTGTCCTAGGGTCGCTATGAGTTGCAATTGATTCAATGGCAACAGGTCTGCCTTTTGGTTTGCAACTATATGCCAGACATAGTGCTAAGCATGTTACATATGGTTTCTTTTAACCCTCAAAATAGCTTTATGCTATTTTGAGATACATTATCTTCTTATTAGATATATTATCTTCTTTGTACAAATAAGGAAACTGAGGCATAGAAGAGATAAGTAGCAGAACTGAGAGGTTTACCTGACTCCAAAGTCTGTGCTCTTAACCCCACTGGCTCATGACCTCGGTGGGAGGTTCACATGTAATCCAAATACTCATCACCCAACACTCATTTAACCAGGGACTGAGTGTTTAGCATGTAGACCACCAGGCCTTCTCTTCAGCTTTCTTCTGTTTGGGCTTTGTATTGTTAACATATGCTTTTTGCTTGGCAGAAGTGAAAAAAAAAAAGGAAACTCAAAAGGCAAAATTTCTCCCTGAAAAGCTAGTAGGCAACTGTTCTGGTTACCTAGTACCGCTCTGACAGGAATATAGCCACAAATGGGAAGGCTTGAACAAACAGAAGTTTATTCTCTTACAATTTGGAGGCTTTAAGTCCGAGTTCAAAGTGCCAGGCTCTAGGGGCTGGGTGAAACCCCCGCGACCTTGGGCTTCAGCTCTGCCTCTTGCTTCCAGCTCACTGAAGCTAGAGGCATCTCTTCACTCTGGCAGCTACTGGCTGCTGAGGCTAACAAGCCCAAGGTCGACAAATAAAATGGCACAGTTCTGATGCTACCAAACTACACAGCGGACCATTAATTCGAGTCCATTATAAGTCCTAAGGTTGGCAGAGCATGGCAGGCTGCTGAACAACGACATGGCTACATGCAGAGTTCAAGCATGCCATAAGCTAGAGACCATACCCAAAGCTGCTGCTTATATACAGGAAGCAGACCACATAACCAAAGGCAGCTACTCAGCTGCTCACAGTAGATTTCACCATGGAGTTGGTTACCAATCTCACCATGGGAAATAACTACATTCAGCTGCCCAGCCACTCAACCAGGCCTAGCCACGTTGCCATACGACTTAACTACCAAAGCAACTTTTAACACATAGCTGGGGTACCAGGAAGGCAAGCTGCCCTTGCAGTGCCCATTAATTTAAGATGTAAGCTCCCTTCTCTTTTGCCATCTTTTATGCAAAGGAAGACAAGAAGCAGTTACCTGGAGGGTAGGAGTGCTTTCCATCCACAATCCACTCTAATAAGGCTTCTATTAATTCAAGATTAACCTTTTCAAAATCCATGATGGACATTGTTTTGATAACTGATTTGCTAAACCCTGAAAGAAAGGTCAAAATCAGAAGGATTATCATATCTTATTGAAGACTGTGCCTATGAACAAAGTGAGTGTCTTGATTTGACTGAATAACAGACATTCAGTGTACTGAAATGAACTTTTTCTTTCAGTCTTTCAGAAAATATATGCTCTCCAGAAGCAGGTTTTGTTTGAATAGTGACCAGAGAGCAGGTTCCTGCCCATTAGAAAGGCCCAGATATGTCACATTCAACTCTCTTCCCTCCTTCCCCTTTTCACCCACCACATTTATTCATAGTCTATGTTCTGAAAACAAAAGTCACAGTCAAATACATTTCAGAAACCTCTTCCAGAATGAATCAAATGAATTAGATCAGATGGACGTCCAGGTAACAGTAATCCATGGAAATCAATGGACAGAGACCACAGCTTTCACCAGCACCTTTACAACAGTGACTCTTAACTTTAGGTTCCTTCAACACAACGGTAAAAGTTATGAATCTTAACATGTGATTTCAATGGGTTCACTAACTCCCTGAAGTCCATCCATGGACCCTTAGGTGAAGGGTCTATAATTTCCTTTCAATCTATCTGAGACCTAATAAAAGAAACAGTTCTCTGTGTTGTATTATAAACCTCTGATCCTTTAAAAACAAGGAGTATATTCTTGGGGTGACTAAATCTCCAAAGACTGCTGCCTTTTCTTCTTTTTGTCCTTCTAATGTCCCATCACCCTAACTAGCATCTAACTAGAACAAAATACCTTTAGTTGTTATCAAAGAAGGAAAGCTTCCCACACCACGCTGAGAAGTTTGAACAAGGGCAAAAATAACTTCTAAACAATGTTCTTCTGGTAGAGTGAATCCTATGTTGATCAAAAATGAAAGAAAGAAAGAAAGATGCCGCACATGCAAGAGTGCAGTTGAGGGAACAAGGCAAAGCAGGAATCACTTTTTTTGATTCCAAACAGCCAGACTTTTCCAAAAAGATAAATGAATTATTTGCTTAAAAGGATTATTATTTAAAAAGAAATATTATACAAATATTTAAAAAAAATTGAGCTAGGGAACATTATCAACTTTTCTGAAAGGTAAAAAAAAGAGCACTGAAATCATCTAGCTCAAAATTTTTTTTTTTTTTAAACAAACAAACAAACAGGGAAACAGGCCCCAGGAAGCTAAGCAATCAGCCTAGCACCATGCAGAAGCAAATGGCAGAGTCAGCTTTCCTGACCTCAGATCCTCTATCCTCCTTAGAAAGGGAGCCCCAGCAGTGCTTTCTGAACCTTGGTAACCTCTGCTTGAAATTAGAAAGGCAAAGCTTAGATCCAGTCACAATTCTCAAAAAGAAATGAAATTTCAAAATAGAAACCTAGGAGATCTTCCTATTTCATAATTTCATAGAATAAGGAAATTATCAGCTGGTATGATGTACTAAAAGAACATGAACCTCGCTCTCAGACACATTTTAATTAGAATTCCAAATCTTTGCTTACTGGCGGGACATTATACTGTGGATTTGTATTACCTCATTTAACTCCCAAAATAATCCCACTTTACAGATCAAGAATCTGAAGCAGAGAGGATAAGGAACTTACCCAAGATCATAAAGCTGGTTTTATAAAGTCTTGGCACTTAAAACTGGGTCTGAAAGAATATTCCATAAATCTATGCTATTTATTTCTAATAAAGTTGGGAAGATTAAATGAAATAATGTTTGTAAGCTAAGCTATGAATATCTTCTTAAGTAGCAGAACCAGGGAAATGATCTAGAAAGGCTTCATTGGGTTTCTGAGGCAGTAAATCTTTACAATAGTAGATTGCCCCATCGTCCTTCCTTGGAGCAGCTAATGGGTTTGAACCACCAACCTTCCAGTTAGCAGTCAAAGGCCTCAGGCACGGCACCACCAGAGCTCCTGAGCAATGGCTAATGCCGTACTATTCCTTGATGACTACCATTTGCCATCAAGGACTGGGAACAGAATCTTTGGTGGCAGAAGGAAAAGGAAAACTCACTTATCTGTTCTTTTACAGGGATAGTAATTGGGTGTGGAGGCTCTTACTTGAAAGGTAATTATCTTATTTTTGGAAAGGCTAAGAGGAGATGAGGAGCTCTGGTAGCATAGTGCCTAAGGCACTTGACTGCTAACCAGAAGGCTGGTGGTTCAAACCCACCAGCCACTCCTCGGAGGAAGAATGGGCAATCTACTTCCGTAGTGATACTGCCTCAGCAACCCAAGAAGGGGTCACTATGAGTCAGGGCTGACTTGACGGCACATAACAACAACAACAACAAGAGGAGATGGGATAAGGGAGGCCCAGGGAAATGATCTAGAAAGGAAGCTGAGACCTGTCTCTAGTCTAAGTTTTGAGGCAAAAGGCAAAAGTAGTAGCCTTGAGGTTTCCATAGTTTCAGTGTAGCTTATAAGACTAGAAGGTCACAAAGGAATGAAGAATAGGTGGATAGGGTGTGGTATGGGAGGAGGGAGTACCCCAGTAACTTAAATAAAAATGCCTAGCATAGGGCATGTGGTCAAAAGATACTATTTTAATAGCTCAAGAATAAAGCTATTAGCCCAGCACACAAATTGCTAGAATTTTGCTTCATTTATTTTATAGTTTGCTCTGTGTGCATGTATATTTATTTTCCTGGATCTTTTGAGCATAAGTTGAACATAGTTACTTTACATCCCTGAATACTTCAGTATGTATTTCCTAAGAACAGTGATCAGAATGAGCCCATGTGTGTGTTATGTATATGTCTGTGGTGTATGAAATTTTGAGAATATCTACATAGTCTCAGATATCTCCCTATAAATGACTTATTAACTACAATAGAAATAAACAGCAACCACATAGTAGAGACACATGGGAGACATCACCTTAACCAAGTGATCTAAGTTAATATCACTAGTAATGGGACAAACCAGTATCACGTGCCTCTTGATACGATGTACTGAGAACTCAACTTTGTTCCTGTGGTGCTTTAAAAAAAGCATAACCTAAATTTAATCCTGGGGAAACATCAGACAAACCCAAACAGAGGGACATACTACAAAATAACTGATCTGAACTCTTAAAAAATGTCAAGCTCAAGAAAGGCAAAAAAAAAAAAAAAAAAAAGAACTGTCCTAGATTAAAGAATAAAGAATGGAAAAATCATAATTAAAAAATGAATGCAATGCATGAGCCTGGACTGGGGAAAAAAGCAATGCAGTTGTTGCCAGTCAAGCTGACTCCAGCTCACAGCAACCTCATGTGTGTAGAGCAGAACTGCTCCACAGGATTTTCAAGGCTGTGGCCTTCTGGAGGCAGATCACCAGGTCTGTCTTCCAAGGTGCCTTTGGGTGGGTTCAAACCTCCAACCTTTCAGTTAGTAATTGAATTCTTAACCGTCTGACCACACAGAGATGCCGAATTATTGAGATGCCTGGCAAAATCTTAATATGGAGTGTGGATTAAATAACGGCATTCTATCAGTGTTAAATGGGCTGATTCTGATCACCGTTCTTAGGAAATACATACTGAAGTATTCAGGGACATAAAGTAACTATGTTCAACTTGTTGTTGTTGTTGTTATATGCCATCAAGTCTGACCTGACTCATAGCGACCCCTCCTTGGGTTTCCGAGGCAGTATCACTACGGAAGTAGATAGCCCCATCGTCGCTATGAGTCGGGTCTGACTTGACGGCACATAACAACAACAACAAATGTTCAACTTACTCTCAAAAGATCCAGGAAAATAAATATATATGCACACAGAGCAAACTATAAAATAAATGAAGCAAAATGCTAGCAATTAGCGTGCTGGGGTAATGGGCACATGACAGTTCACTGTATAGTCTTACAAACTCTTCTGTAAATTTGAAATAACATCAATATAAAAAGTTACAATATACTCAAGAATATCATTTATATTTTACTATCACCCAGTTTTTCTATAATGAACACATATTCCTCTTATAATCAGAAAAAAAGCCACTGGTAAAGATAACAATGATAATATAACTATGTGTTGGGATTGTTATTTTTTTAAGTTTAAGGTTGGTCTGATGAATTAAAGTTAATATAACAATGAAACAAGAGCCATATTTTTCTTCTTCTGGATCACAGTGGGGAAAAATACTAGAAATCTTTGTCACAATTATAATTTTTCCCTAGGAAGCACATTACCTTTATAGCGGGCTAGGAGCTGTTTAAAATCTAACTGTTGATCTGGCACTTGGTCCTTGACAGAATCCTGATCCTGGAGGTGAAGAGAGAGCCTCAGATCTTCCTCCACTTCTTCCAACGCAGTTCTGTTGCGCCTTGCTTTAAGCTTCTCCTTTGAAATCTGTTTCATGGAGCGCAGATATGGACTCCCATCCTGTAACACATACCTGGGGAATGAAGACAAAGAACTGTGTGTGTGTGTGCATGTTTGTTGGTGTGGAACAAAAGTATGCACCTATTTCATGTGCTCATTCAGCAGAATGCCACTGTTTCTGTTCAACTCACGTGCTATGCCTGCATGAGTACAGAACTCTGCTGGCTGTACCCCGTTTCTAGTGGGGAACATACTGGGATGCTTTTGGCTCTGTCCAGTTTATAAGGATAAGACATTCACAAAGCACATTTATTTGAAACTGCAGAGTGGTGGAAGGGGGATGAATGGGATTGGGGTGGGGGGATGGGCACAAGGAAAAGGGAACCCAGAGGACAATTAAGATGGGGAAACATACACACTTAAAAATGTTAATCTAATGGGCCAAAATCACAGTTTTATTATACATTATAGGCCATGACTCAATGTGATTTTTATTCCTTTTTACTAGGTCAATCTAGCAAATATTAGAGCTATTAGAAATTCACGACAATGGACAATGATCGCGTTTACACTAAACCAAAAATCAAACTTATTGCAGAGTCGATTCTGACTCATAGTAATCCCCTTTGGGTTTCCGAGGTGGTAAATCTTTATGGAAGTAGATTGCCCAGTCTTCCTTCTGTGGAGTGGCCAGTGGGTTTGAACTGCCAACCTTCTGGTTAGCAGTCAAATGTCTTAGGCACTATGTCACCAGAGTTCCTACTTTTATACTACCTACATGAAACTCACTCTCATATTGATTGATAAGTATCTCTCAACTTCAGCAAAGACAGCTCTCATTGGACTATTGCTTGAACTCTTGCTGGAGGATTTTACCATTGATAAATTTACAGCTGATAAAGTTGTTAAATGCTGCTGTTGCCAGTGGTTAGTTGGAAAAAAAATGCTTCTTTGCATTCTGTTTCAAGGGTCAAGCTCCTCTAAATGTAGTGCACTCATAACCTCTCTGCAACATGGGACACTGCTAACCACCTTCTTGAAAATTTGTCTTACCACAGTGTCCATGGTAGTGCAATATCGTGGGATTCTTCTATTTCTCTGACTACTTACTCTTTCACTTCTCCTCTCCCTCCATCAGTTTGTAAATGTAAGTAATCCTTTTAGTTACATCCTCAGTCCATACCCCTCCCCACTTTATTTTCTTCTTTGGCAATCTTATCCACTCCCACAGGTTCAACTAGCATTCTCAGACATCTGACACTCCTTTGCTGCACTCATTCTAGATCCACATTTTCAACTGTTGGCTGAACATCTCCATAAGCCTGTCCTTAAAACATTTAAAAACTCAATTCTGATTGATTTAGTATTTGTTAGTGATAATACCATCAGGCATGATAAAATGGAGAAATGACTAGACTCTAGATTTGAGTCCTAGGTCTGCCATGAAACCATCCTGCCATGAAACTTTTAGCAAGTCTACTTCAAAGTGTTTTGTTTTCTTATTTTTGAAGGATTTGACCTTAGGTAAGTGGTTTGAAACTATTTTTCCTCGAGTCTCAGAGGTTTCTCAGTATCTCGGTGTGGTAGTTCAGTTTGGGTGTCACTTTGGCTGGGCCTGGTTGAGTGGCTGGGCAGCTGGATGCAGTATTCCTCATGATGAGACTGGTAATCAACTTCATGATGGAATCTACTGTGAGCAGCTGAGGAGCTTGCCTTAGGTATCTGGTCTGCTTCCTGTATAAAAACAGAAGCCTTGGGGAATGGTCTCTAGCTTATGGCACGCTTGGACCCTGCATGTAGCTGTGTTGTTCAGCAGACTGCCATGCACTGCCGACCTGGGGACTTACAATGGACTTGAATTAATGGCCTGCCGTGTGGTTTGGTAACATCGGGACTGTGCCTTTTTACTTGTCAACCTTGGGCTTGGCAGCCTCAGCCGCCAGCAGCTGTCTGAGTGAAGAAAAGCCTCTAGCTTCAGTGGGCCAGGAGCAGGAGGCAGAGCTGAGCCGAAGGCTGAGGGGCTTTCACCCAGCCTCTAGAGCCTGGCACTTTGAACTTGGACTTAAAGCTTCTAAATTGTAAGAATAAACTCCTATTTGTTAAGGCCATCCCATTTGTGGTATATTCTTGTCAGAGTGGCACTAGGTAACGAGAACACTTGGTGAAAGGTAAAGAATAGGAGCACTGTAATTATGTGGGGGCTCTGTCCTTCCTTCCACCATCTTCAGCTGATCACTCCCATTTTAGCTCTTATTTCTTTATGATTTTGGTAGGGTCCTATTGAAAAAAGTATACAGAAGCTTAAGGAAAAAAAGGCCATTCACCTATGATTCTATAATCTTTGACTCCCTCCAACCTTCCTCTCCATCAAATGCCCCATCCTCCTTTCACATCCAACATTAATTTGTTCATTTAACGCCTAGTTTGTGCAAGAGACTGTGGGGATGGTTGTGATCTGGTGTATAAAAATGAATAGGCTTTTAAGAAACTTACAAACTGATGGGGGTAGACAGACCAATAGGACTCACCACACTGCCAGACAGATGGAAATAAATGTCATTAGAAGAACAAAAAAAGTGCCCTAAGACTTCTGATAAAGAAGTGATTAATTTCTATTAGAAGAAAAAGGGGAAATTTTCATGGAGCATTGGAGCTGAATGTTGAAGAATGAGTAGATAAGGAAGAGAGGAAAAGGAATAAAGATATACAGTCAATAATGGTATGGCACATTTGAGAAAAAGCCAGTAATCTGATGGTGCTAAGCTTTATGTAAGTGGGAGAATTAAATAAGAAAGGAGGTCAAATGTAAGCTGAGGTCAGATAATGTGAGTTCTGAATGTCCACAGAGTGTGGGAAATGGGGAGCTACTGAAATTTTTAAGAGGAAGGACATGATCAATTCTAAGTTTTAAGAGAATTCTGGAGGCAATGAGTTTGAAAAAATGGGAAAAAAATAAAGATAGGTAAACTAATGGAAAGATGATCTATATCCCCAAAGAGTCATATTCAGTGAGAAGGGACTAAAGTTCAGAAATGAACGCTTTTAATAAGCTCCTCAGGTATTCTTATTACACACTAAAATTGACAGCCACCATTCTTGGGGTTTTAGCTTGAGAATATTGTGTCATCAAGTAACTATGGAATTAACACGGAGGCTTATTAGGGATAGAAGCAGGAAGGAAGAAGAAAAAAAGCATTGTAACTTTCATACTATCCTGCAAACTCCAGAAAGGTAGAACGATTATACCCGTTTTATATATGAGGAAACTAAGTGTAGAAGTTTAAGCAATAGTCTGAAGTTAGTAAATGGAGAGATTAAATCTTAGCAGGCTGTCTCTGGAGTTGATGCTCTTAATCAATATATAAAATTGCTTGTGATTTGCACATAATTCATATAATACATATTTGCCAAAACAAAGAGGAAAACAAATGCTCAAATAGAAAAATTAGAAGACTAACATATTTAATATTTTCCTGGTACATTAAGGGTAAAATAATAGTTATGTTTTCAAGGAACTTCAATATTTTCCTTACCTTGTCACAGCAATTGCATCTTCCAGAAAAAACTGATCAACAGGGAATGCACGACCTAAAAAATAAAAAAAAAAAAGAAAATGGAAAACGCTTCAGAAAATTGTTAAACTACCTTGAGATAGTTTGTATATATAAAATTCTCTTGAAACAAAGCTTGACACAATAAGGTGTTTCTTGTTTTATGATCTTAAAACTATCAAAAATGTTTTTGATTACAGAAATTGGTTAGTAAAGAAAACAAAGTGTATAGGGGAAGAAAATGATAATTTGCTAATAAGGATTTTTTTTTTTTTTTAAATTTTATCTGTTATCCCTTTTCCGACTCTACCCACTCCCCACAGGGGACCATTAAATATTCGGTTATATTCCAGATAAAGCATATAGTATCTTTTTTGACTCTATGGTCAACATCCTCTATAACTAGAACAAACAGTACTATGATTTGTCAATTAGTACTTTCAAATTGTCCCTTTGGTAATCGATCACAGAAAAGTAAACCAAAGCCCAAGGAGATAAATTAATCACAAGTGAGACTGAGAGCACCAAAAGAAAACACATTATCTAGCTTCATGTTCTCCCAGAGTGAACTAAACTCCTGAAATTTAGCAGAATCCACCAATGAACAAAAACAGTATATAGACACCACTTGCTTCTTTATTACAGATTACTATTATAATCTCACATTTTTAGTGTTAAATACAATATAATGGAAGGGTAGAAATAACCAAGACTTAAGAAAAATAAATCACATTCAAAATTGAATTCTCCTGGCAAATGGATATAATGTTACTACCTCCTTATCAATTTCACTGGATGGCTATGCCTTTGTTATAAACTATTAATTTACTTGTAGAAAGAGGTATACCTATTGATTTATATCACAAGTGAACTTTAAAATAATTTTATTTGCTTATAAGAACAATACCCACCAGCCACTCCTCGGAAGGAAGGTTGGGCAATCTACTTCTGTAGTGATACTGCCTCAGAAACCCAAGGAGGGGTCGCTATGAGTCGGGGCCGACTCGACAGCACATAACAACAACAACAACATAAGAACAATAAATACTTAGTGATGCATTTTACTTACCTGGTATGGTAATAACTGGGCAGAAATCGAAATATTCTGAAAAGAGCTCAGCGTTTAAGGTGGCACTCATGAGAATAACTTGA
Organism: Orycteropus afer afer; assembly: GCF_000298275.1. Lineage (NCBI taxonomy): Eukaryota > Metazoa > Chordata > Mammalia > Tubulidentata > Orycteropodidae > Orycteropus > Orycteropus afer. The sequence continues at coordinate 3,609,776 of NW_006921718.1, read as the reverse complement.
AGAGTTGGCCTCTGCAACACAATATCCTTCAAAACTAGCAGCAAGAAGTCACTAAAAGAAATAAACACATGAGAATCAAACAAATTCAATACAACAGAAAATCAGTAACTTTAAATACATTTTGAGCAAGGAAATAAACATCATGTTCCTGGATATGAAGACTTAATATCATAGAGCCAACAATTCTTCACCAAATAAATTCCATATTCAGTGCAATATCTACAGGATTAATCATTGAATTTGATAATTCTACTTCTTAGTATCTACAAAGATTTTCCCTAATAACATTGTTTGTTCTTTTAATTTTATTGTGATTTGGGTGAAAATTTACAGAGCAAATTCATCTTCCATACAGCAGTTCACATACACTTTGTCTCATGAAATTGACTATAATTTCCCACAATGCAACAGCTCCCCTCTCACTTCCTCCCCACAGTTACCTCTTCCCTGTGTCTTTCCCTCTCATGCACTCCTGCACCCCAAGCTGTCTCCCTGTGCATACACAGCCCTTCTATTCTCCC